>NC_057801.1:679819104-679938385 GCF_018294505.1 Triticum aestivum | reverse complement strand
CCGAGCTCGCCGTCGCCGGAGATCCCCTTCAACGCCATCGCCGCCTCAGCTCGTCCCCGACCCCGCCGGTGGCCTCTACGGGAGCGCTGTGAGCCTAGCTACCCCTCCGACCCTCTCTCTCTCATTCCCGAGCCGTGTAGCCACCCCATGAAGATCACACGCACGCACCGCCGCGGATCTCGTCGCCGATGTGCTCCCGGCCATCCTTCGGCCAACCCGCGGTGTCCAACGCACTCACCACGCTGCGTTGGGCCCAACCGTGCACTCCCCGCACCTCACCGATCCCCCTAGCGACAAGTTCGACTTTGGCCGAACTCCGGTGGCCGCCAAAGTCGTCGCCGGCGCCAACTCCGGCCACCCCGACCCCAACGGACTCCACCAAGAGCTGCGGCTCGACCTCAGCTCCGCTCCGGTGCCCTCCGCGGCTCGTTTGGTTGCCGGAACGGCAAAAATCACTTTCGCCGCCGCGTCGGGATCGCCGGCGGCTAAACGCCGGTGCAGCCGACCCGGGTTTGACCACGGGTGGGCCCTGGTTGACTCCCCTGAGTCAATGACAGGTGGGGCCCAGCCCTGTTAATTAAACAGGTTTAGTTTTAATTAAACTTTAATTAATTTAATCACCCTGACATGCGGGACCCACTGTCAAGATTGACCCGGACATGTTCCGTTGACCTGCTGACGTCACACTGACGTCAGGCTGACGCAATAATTGAATTTCTGGAATTACTCTAATATAGGAAATTCCAGAATATAATTTAAACTTCAAAAATTCATAACTATTATTCTGTAACTCCAAATCAGACAAATTATATATGAAAAATGATCAGAAAAATCCAATCTATCCATCTGTACTATTTTCATGCATGACTAAACAAGTTAACTTGATGTTTAATGCAGAACAAGGAAAAGCACTTTAAAAGGCCATGTTTGAGTTTGAAATTTGAATCTTTGATTCAAATTGGTGCAAACCCTTCTGGTCTTAGTTGCATTAGCCCAACACACTCATATTGCCATGTTTCATGCATGCATCATATTGTTGCACATTGTTTGGTGATGGTTGTGTATCGGTGTTCTTTGCGGCAGGATCTGCCTCCGAGGAGTACCGTGATTACCCTAACGAAGAACCGTATCAGTGCATCGAACCATCAGGCAAGCAACCAACCATTTGATCATATCGATACAATCCCATGTTCTCGCTCCTGCTCTCTTTTACTGCATTAAGACAACGCGTTTCAAACTGCTGTGTGCTACGGTAGTTGAACCCACTTCCTCTGCATGACCTGTCATTGCCACAGTAACTAGATGAAACCCACTAGCATGTGTAGGAGTTGATTGAGCCGTATGTATGTGTTGTTCCTACCTTGCTATGCCTGCTATGCTTAGAGTCGTGTCAGGTCTGGTTCATCTGGGTGATGGGCTAGAGTGAAATGATTATGTCGGTAATGAGAGTGGTGTGGTGAACACGATTTGGTAAAGGTATCGATGAGAGGCCATGTAGGAGTACATGGTGGGTTGTTTCATTGAAGCCGACCTTAAGCACTGAGATCTGTATGTGTGATTTAAGAATCAGCTACTACCATGCATTGGGCCCGAAACCAATGGACTCTCTCGGCTTCTTATTCACCCTAGTTCTCCGTCCAGGAGTTGCAAGTAGTTTCTGGTGTTTGTAGCCTACTGGAGGCCGTGGACAGCGCTGACCGTAGGGGTGGGCTGTGATGCGGTAGGTACGTGGCCGGGTGTATCGAATACCCGTTAGGTATCTCAGGAACCCTGTTCACATCGTTCGGGGCCGTATGGGAAACCTCGGCCGGACTCCCTGCGGATGGAACCTGGATAGGCGATAAACCTAGACTGGAGGCTTAGGTGATTAGGTAGGTCGTGGCCGACACCCACGTTGGGCTTCCGCTTGAAGGTTGCCGAGTACATGTCGTGTAAACGACGGTAAGAGGTGAGAGCGTGTATGAAGAAGTACACCCCTGCAGGGTTATCATGATCTATTTGAATAGCCGCGTCCGCGGTAAAGGACTACTTGGTTGCCTATACAGTTCATAGACAAGTAAATGGAAACTACTAAAAGCCTCAAGATAAGTGTGAGTGCCGAGGATGGCTCTTCCGTAGGGAGACGGAGGTGGATCCTCGGTAGTGTATTGAAGTGGTGAGTACTGGACTCGTGTGCGCAAAACCATTTCAAGTTGGAGTCTCGTAGGTTAGCCTAGCCAAGAGTCAAAGCTGGCTTGCTGCAATAACTCCACCAACCCTTCTTGATAATATGCATGTATGTAGGTTCTGATGTAAGTCTTGCTGAGTACCTTTGTACTCATGTTGCTATAATTTACATTTTTACAGAAGACGCTGCAACCCCTTCTGATGGGTTCTACGTAGACGTTGACATCAATGAGTAGGCTAAAGGCCCAGGTGGTGATCCTGAGCTTGTGAAGGACCACGTAGTATAGCTAGGCTTTCCAAGCCTCTTTTATCTTTCTAGTTGTCTGTACTCAGACAAGTTACTTCCGCTGCTGGTTTGTATGACTGTATGACTTGAATGCTGGGTCGTGAGACCCGTACCTTTGTGTATGTTATGTATGGCTCTCTGAGCCTTAAATAAAGTACTTGTGTCGTAGAGTCGTGTTGTGATGCCTTGTTGTATTTGCACATATCGAGCATATTGTGTGTATGATTGAAATGCTTGGTATGTGTGGGATCTGACTATCTAGTTGTTTATCTTTAGTAGCCTCTCTTACCGGGAAATGTCTCCTAGTGTTACCGCTGAGCCATGGTAGCTTGCTACTGCTCTGGAACACTTAGGCTGGCCGGCATGTGTCCTTCTTCGTTCCGGTGTCTGTCCCTTCGGGGAAATGTCACGCATTGAGTACCGGAGTCCTGTTAGCCCGCTACAGCCCGGTTTACCGGAGTCCTGCTAGCCCAGTGCTACAGCCCGGACCCACTTGCTGATGACCGACACGTTCGAAGATGGGTCATGGATGCCTGTCCCTATAAGTCTGTGCCACTTTGGGTTTACGACTAGTCATGTCAGCCCGGGCTCCTTATCATATGGATGCTAGCGACACTATCATATACGTGAGCCAAAAGGCGCAAACGGTCCCGGGCAAAGGTAAGGCGACACCCGTGGGGATACCGTGCGTGAGGCCGCAAAGTGATATGAGGTGTTACCGGCTAGATCGATGTGACATCGAGTCGGGGTCCTGACAGTGTTGGCATCAGAGCCGGACTGCCTGTAGGTTCTCCAAGCCAAACTGGTCGATGTTGAGTCTAGAAATTCTTTAGTTATATGTAGGGGAATTGTTTGTGGGTTGGAACGTAAGGCTCTTTTTACTCCTTTATCTAATGACATTTTGATCTGAGTCAGTCTATTCTTCCACCGGGGGTTAAGGAATTAGGATCTATTCTCTCTATCAGGATCACGTGTTACTAATCAGTAGTACCTTATAAGTTTGATGAATACAAGCCTAGTTCAATTCTACTACCACATTATGTTGCTAGGATGGACTCAGAACTTGATATGATGATGATGAGTGTGTATATAATCCTTTGTCAAATGTCTCAAAATCCTTCTTGAGCATTTACAGCTGTTATGCTGCCGAAATTTTGCTAGAAATTTTAATGCCTTTGCATTATGATTGTGCTTTCAGATGGCCACTCGCGACCTCAATCAAGTGGTTCGCCTGACTCGATGCCTAGATGTACCCGGCCATACTGCCATGTTGGTCAGGGTAATGACTGAGGCTGGATACCGTTGGTATCCTGAGTACACGGTCGAAGAGCAATTCCGAGACTTTAATCAAAGCCAGTATCTCTGCACTGTCAGGATATTTCCATCTTATCCTGGGTCCACCGAGCCCCTTCACTGCTCCTATGGACTCGGGGTTACTATTGAGATGGCTGTGCAGGACGCCGCCTACTCTATGATGACCATCATGCGAGTCAGATCTGGTCTATTTCGGGACTCTGATTTCCGGTATATGCCAGGATCACTTCCGGGAGCACAAGGGTATCTCCAGGCTATCTATGCTGACCCCACCCAGGAGGATTCACGTACTCGCACTACTGCTGAGATGCTCGAGGATAAGGACCGTGAAAATCGGGCCTTGAGGTTAGAGCTCTTCAATACCCGTGCTGACCACTGGGCCACATTGACTCGGTTTGCACCGGTGGTGCAAGCCGGATATTCGGATATGCGCGATCTCTATCCTGTGAGATCTGCTCTGCCAGACGTGATGGGTTGGCGTGATGTAGGAGGCATCACCCCACCTCGCGGTCCCCGCAGGCCACCGTCTGTTGGTCCAAGACCTCATCCTAGTCCCTATGGTCCACAAGCTCCGCGAGATCGTCTCTTTCCGGATGATCATGTTGAGCTTCCAGGCTATGGAGGTGACTTCTACGAGGACTACTACGGATCGGTCTGAGTTAGTGGTAGTATCACTAGTCCACACTATCTGTGTCGTCTATCGTCCCGCGTGACTCGTGGGATATGACCTAGTTTGTACTCTTTCCGGAGGTGTAGAAAAATAATGTATAGGAGCTTGGGATGCCTCCGATGAGATGTAATCCTCTTTTCACCGTAATAGTACTTTGTTTGGTCTTGTACTAAACCCTGTATGGTGTGTATGACGATGGAATAAAGAAGCAGTTTCTGTATCTACCATGTCATACGGATGATCATCTTGCATTTCGAGTTATTCCTTACATTTTGTATCCTATGTCGGAATTTTATCATTCTGACTAAATCATTGTCTTGTTTACCTAGGATGGTCAACACGCGCACTAACCCTGCTCCTCAAGAGCAGGCCGAAGGCAGTGAAGTCAGGGATGCAAATCTGCCTCATCCTCCTTCCCTAGCCGAGGTTATGATGGAAGCTGAGAGAAACAAGCGGGAGACCAACCGTTTGTTGGAGCGTATTGAACAGAACACAGCACACCATCAGAGGACTAACGTGGTGTCACTCAGTGATTTTATCAAATTACATCCACCCACGTTCCACCACTCCGTCGAGCCTCTCGACGCTGATGACTGGCTTCGCAGTATCTCTCACAAGCTGCGTTCCGTGCTAGTAGCTGAGGCTGACAAGGTCATCTTTGCTGCATATCATCTTGAAGGCCCCGCCAGTCTATGGTGGGAGAATTATGGAGCTATGCGCCCAGCGGGCCATGTCACTACTTGGGCTGAATTCAGTGAGGCTTTCTGTGAACATCACATTCCGGAGGGTCTCATGGACCGTAAACGTGAGGAATTTTGCAATTTCACCCAAGGTCGACTCTCTGTGGATGCTTACAGCAGGGAGTTTGGTAACCTCGCACGATATGCAACTGAGGAAGTTTCTACTGATGCTAAGAAGCAAGCAAGGTTCCGTAAGGGACTTAGTCCTGAGCTTCGCCGCGACCTCCGTCTGCATGAGTGCACATCTTTTCAGAAGCTTGTTAACAAGGCCATCAGTGCTGAGACTGGTCAGACTGATTATGACGCAACACGCAAGCATGGCCGTGACATGGGTTCCTCATCCGGTGCTGGTCCTCAGAAGCGCCGCGTGTGGGTGCCCAACACCGCCCTGCCACCCAGGTTCACACCGAGGCCATCTTTCCAGGCGCCTCGCCCTGTTCAACAGTCTGCACCAGCCAAGCCCTATGGGGGTCCAACCAACAATGGTCCTCCACGTACCAGTTCCGTGACTTGTTTCAAGTGTGGGGAATCTGGCCACTATATGCGTGAGTGTCCCCAGACCAACCCCAACCAATCTGCTAAAGCTGTTGGCCGTGGCAAGCCGACAGGGAAAGTGTTCCACGCCAAGCCGGCCACCGCTACACGTGGCCATGTCAACTGTATCTCTGCCGAAGAAGCTCAAGAAGATCCCAACGTCGTTCTCGGTACGCTCCTTGTTAATTGCCATCCGGCATCTGTTCTTTTCGATACAGGAGCCTCTCATTCATTTATATCCGAGAACTATGCTCGTTTGCATAACACCGCATTCTGTGACATGCCATCCACTATGGAAATTTCTACTCCCGGTTCTAGATGGCAGACCTCCAGGGTAAGTTATGGAAATGAAATCCAAGTCGACAGACTTGTTTTCCTTGCATCTTTGATAGCTCTCAAATTTTCAGATATTAATATCATTTTGGGTATGGACTGGATGTCAGCTCATCATGCCAAAATTGATTGCTTCTCTAGGACTGTTCAACTCACTCATCCTTCGGGGAAGATAGTCAATGTCTTGACCCGATTAGCGAAGCGACAATTATATTCTCTTAACGCCAGCCCTTTGCCGGACCTTGAGGACGTTCCGGTAGTCCGTGACTTCCCGGATGTCTTCCCAGAGGAATTGCCAGGTGTTCCACCTGACAGGGATGTTGAGTTCGTAATAGACCTCATTCCAGGAACCGTTCCGATTGCTAGAAGACCCTATAAGATGGCACCACTAGAACTAGCCGAGCTTAAGAAACAACTCGATGAGTCCTTGAAAAAGGGTTTCATCCGACCTAGTTCATCTCCGTGGGCTTGCCCCGTCCTCTTCGTCAAGAAGAAGGATGGTACGGACCGGATGGTTGTAGATTATCGACCTGTCAATTTGGTCACAATCAAGAACAAATATCCGCTCCCTAGGATCAACGACCTGTACGATCAGCTCGCTGGATCCTCAGTCTTCTCCAAGATGGATTTGAGGTTGGGCTACCATCAAATCAAAATCAGAAACGGGGACATTCCTAAAACGGCCTTTGTTACTCGTTATGGCCAATACGAGTACACCGTCATGTCCTTCGATTTAACCAACGCTCCAGCCACCTTTTCTCGGTTAATGAACTCAATCTTCATGGAGTATTTGGATAAATTCGTCGTGGTTTACCTCGATGATATACTCATCTACTCCAAGAACGAGGAAGAACATGCCGAACATCTAAGGCTAGTGTTGAAGAAACTTCGAGAGCATCGCCTTTATGCCAAATTTTCTAAATGTGAATTCTGGTTGTCAGAAGTGACCTATCTGGGTCATATAATATCTGGTAAAGGTATTGCTGTTAACCCTGAGCGAGTTCAAGCCGTCCTTAATTGGACTCCACCTGAATCGGTCAAGCAAGTTCGGAGTTTTCTGGGCTTAGCGAGCTATTGTCGTCGCTTTGTCGAGAACTTCTCCAAAGTTGCTAAACCTCTAACCGAACTCCTCAAGAAAGATAAGAAGTTCAAATGGACTCCACAATGTGAGCACAGCTTTCAGGAACTGAAAAGACGCCTGACTTCTGCTCCCGTACTGGTACCGCCAGACTTCTCCAAGGACTTTGTTATCTACTGCGACGCCTCGCGACAAGGACTAGGTTGCATTCTCATGCAAGATCGACACGTAATTGCCTACGCTTCACGGAAATTGCACCCACATGAGGAGAATTATCCTACTCATGATCTAGAGCTTGCAGCCGTAGTCTATGCACTTAAGACCTGGCGACATTACCTCCTCGGTAACCGTTGCGAAATATTCACTGATCACCAAAGTCTGAAGTACATTTTCACCCAACCGGATTTGAATCTCAGACAAAGACGTTGGGTTGAGTTGATCACAGATTTCGACTTAGGAATAACTTACACCCCAGGGAAAGCCAACGTCATGGCTGATGCGCTAAGTCGTAAATCTTATTGTAACAACCTGATGTTACAACAAAGTCAACCGCTTCTTCATGAGGAATTTCGGAAGCTTAACCTTCACATTGTTCCTCAAGGTTTTCTTTCCACCTTGGTGGCAAAACCTACCCTTACGGATCAGATCATCAAAGCACAGAAGGTAGATCTGGGAATTTCCCGCATCAAGAGAAACATCAAGAAAGGAATTGCGAATTGTTTCTCCATTACTGATCAAGGGGTCGTATACTTCGGGAATCGATTAGTGGTTCCCAAGGTGCGAAACCTGAGGCGATTGATCCTTAAGGAGGCTCATGAATCTCCTCTCACCATTCATCCCAGTAGTACTAAGATGTATCAGGACCTACGCCAGAGGTTCTGGTGGACTAGGATGAAGAGAGAAATTGCTCAGTATATTGCTAATTGCGACGTCTGTCGTCGTGTAAAAGCAGAGCATCAACGGCCTGCTGGCACCCTTCAACCTTTAGCTATTCCTGAATGGAAATGGGATAAAATTGGTATGGATTTCATTACCGGTTTTCCCAGGACCAAGAGAGGGAATAATGCTATCTTCGTCGTTGTCGATCGTCTTTCCAAAGTAGCCCATTTCCTACCTGTTCGTGAGAGTATAACCGCTAGTCAATTGGCAGACTTATACATCTCCCGGATAGTGTCTCTCCATGGTGTTCCTTTGGAAATTAACTCGGATCGAGGAAGTATTTTCACCTCTCGATTTTGGGAAAGCTTCCAAAATGCTATGGGAACCCGTCTCTCCTTTAGCACCGCTTTCCACCCTCAGTCGAGTGGTCAAGTGGAACGTGTCAACCAGATTCTAGAAGACATGCTTCGAGCCTCTGTTATCTCATTCGGAATGGATTGGGAAAAGTGCCTTCCATTTGCCGAATTCGCTTACAACAACAGCTATCAATCTAGCTTGGGTAAATCCCCTTTTGAAGTTCTCTATGGACGACGGTGTCGAACACCCCTTAACTGGTCAGAGACCGGGGAAAGACAATTCTTTGGCCCGGATATGATTCAGGAAGCAGAAGAACAAGTTCGCATCGTTCGTGAAAAGTTGAAAACAGCCCAATCTCGTCAAAAGAGTCAATATGACCGAAAACATAAGGCTATGACTTTCGAGGTTGACGAGAAGGCTTATCTTCGGGTCACCCCTCTGAAGGGAACCCATCGTTTCGGTATTAAAGGCAAATTGGCTCCTCGTTACATTGGACCTTTTCGCATTCTCGCCAAACGAGGAGAAGTTGCCTACCAGTTGGAACTACCTCCGCACCTCTCCAGAGTCCACGATGTCTTCCACGTTTCTCAACTCAGGCGTTGCTTCTCGGATCCTATCCATGGAGTGGACCACGAAACGCTTGATCTCCAAGATAATCTTACATATCGGGAGTACCCCATTCGTATCCTCGATCAGGCCGAGCGTACCACTCGACGTCATAATATCAAGTTTCTCAAAGTTCAATGGTCGCACCATTCTGAGGATGAAGCAACTTGGGAAAGGGAGGATCGTCTTCGACTCGAGTATCCCGCCTTCTTCCCGGAGGAACCCAAATCTCAGGACGAGATTCTTTTGAGTTGGGGTGAGTTGTCACACCCTAGCTAGTCATGCATTAGAGTGTTGCATCATGTTTATTCTTTCACCAGAAACCTGAAATGGGGATGACAGAACCCCCAGTCCCCTCTGAAACCAACTAGGGTTTACTAAAAACTTTTTCAATGAACCTGAAATGCCCTTCTAAAATGCCCATCATTTTTGTCTTGGTTCAGAACCTCTGCAAAAAGTGGTGCACATTTTCCTAGGCCATCCTAGGGTTTTTGAATTAAATCTTAAGTATTTGAATTTGGGCATTTAAAATTATATAAAATATTTAAATGCTCAAATAACTCCAAACTGAAATGTTTCATGTTGGAAATAATCCAACTATGGACCAGGAGTAGTTTGGTGATTTTTGGGATTGCTTAAGTATTTTATTTAATTCAACAAAGTTGCAGAAGTATTAAAAAACAGAAACAGAAAGAAAATGGGAAAAGCTTACCTGTCGCCCAGCGCCCGGCCCACCTGCCGGCCCAGCCCAGCACCGCGCCAGCGAGCTGCTTGCCGGCCAGGCAGGCAGGCAGGTGCTCGACGGCGAGCACCGCATGGGTGCCACGCACCTGCTCGCCGCCTCGCCGCCTCCCTCGCTCGGCTAACGCCGTGAATCGGCCTCCCTCTCTCCCTAGCTACCCCTCCGACCCTCTCTCTCTCTCATTCCCGAGCCGTGTAGCCACCCCACGAAGATCACACGCACGCACCGCCGCGGATCTCGCCGCCGACGTGCTCCCGGCCATCCTTCGGCCAACCCGCGGTGTCCAACGCACTCACCACGCTGCGTTGGGCCCAACCGTGCACTCCCCGCGCCTCACCGATCCCCCTAGCGACAAGTTCGACTTTGGCCGAACTCTGGTGGCCGCCAAAGTCGTCGCCGGCGCCAACTCCGGCCACCCCGACCCCAACGGACTCCATCAAGAGCTGCGGCTCGACCTCAGCTCCGCTCCGGTGCCCTCCGCGGCTCGTTTGGTTGCCGGAACGGCAAAAATCACTTTCGCCACCGCGTCGGGCTCGCCGGCGGCTAAACGCCGGTGCAGCCGACCCGGGTTTGACCACGGGTGGGCCCTGGTTGACTCCCCTGAGTCAATGACAGGTGGGGCCCAGCCCTGTTAATTAAACAGGTTTAGTTTTAATTAAACTTTAATTAATTTAATCACCCTGACATGCGGGACCCACTGTCAAGATTGACCCGGACATGTTCCGTTGACCTGCTGACGTCACACTGACGTCAGGCTGACGCAATAATTGAATTTCTGGAATTATTCTAATATAGGAAATTCCAGAATATAATTTAAACTTCAAAAATTCATAACTTTTATTCTGTAACTCCAAATCAGACAAATTATATATGAAAAATGATCAGAAAAATCCAATCTATCCATCTGTACTATTTTCATGCATGACTAAACAAGTTAACTTGATGTTTAATGTAGAACAAGGAAAAGCACTTTAAAAGGCCATGTTTGAGTTTGAAATTTGAATCTTTGATTCAAATTGGTGCAAACCCTTCTGGTCTTAGTTGCATTAGCCCAACACACTCATATTGCCATGTTTCATGCATGCATCATATTGTTGCACATTGTTTGGTGATGGTTGTGTATCGGTGTTCTTTGCGGCAGGATCTGCCTCCGAGGAGTACCGTGATTACCCTAACGAAGAACCGTATCAGTGCATCGAACCATCAGGCAAGCAACCAACCATTTGATCATATCGATACAATCCCATGTTCTCGCTCCTGCTCTCTTTTACTGCATTAAGACAACGCGTTTCAAACTGCTGTGTGCTACGGTAGTTGAACCCACTTCCTCTGCATGACCTGTCATTGCCACAGTAACTAGATGAAACCCACTAGCATGTGTAGGAGTTGATTGAGCCATATGTATGTGCTGTTCCTACCTTGCTATGCCTGCTATGCTTAGAGTCGTGTCAGGTCTGGTTCATCTGGGTGATGGGCTAGAGTGAAATGATTATGTCGGTAATGAGAGTGGTGCGGTGAACACGATTTGGTAAAGGTATCGATGAGAGGCCATGTAGGAGTACATGGTGGGTTGTTTCTTTGAAGCCGACCTTAAGCACTGAGATCTGTATGTGTGATTTAAGAATCAGCTACTACCATGCATTGGGCCCGAAACCAATGGACCCTCTCGGCTTCTTATTCACCCTAGTTCTCCGTCCAGGAGTTGCAAGTAGTTTCTGGTGTTTGTAGCCTACTGGAGGCCGTGGACAGCGCTGACCGTAGGGGTGGGCTGTGATGCGGTAGGTACGTGGCCGGGTGTACCGAATACCCGTTAGGTATCTCGGGAACCCTGTTCACATCGTTCGGGGCCGTATGGGAAACCTCGGCCGGACTCCCTGCGGATGGAACCTGGATAGGCGATAAACCTAGACTGGAGGCTTAGGTGATTAGGTAGGTCGTGGCCGACACCCACGTTGGGCTTCCGCTTGAAGGTTGCCGAGTACATGTCGTGTAAACGACGGTAAGAGGTGAGAGCGTGTATGAAGAAGTACACCCCTGCAGGGTTATCATGATCTATTCGAATAGCCGCGTCCGCGGTAAAGGACTACTTGGTTGCCTATACAGTTCATAGACAAGTAAATGGAAACTACTAAAAGCCTCAAGATAAGTGTGAGTGCCGAGGATGGCTCTTCCGTAGGGAGACGGAGGTGGATCCTCGGTAGTGTATTGAAGTGGTGAGTACTGGACTCGTGTGCGCAAAACCATTTCAAGTTGGAGTCTCGTAGGTTAGCCTAGCCAAGAGTCAAAGCTGGCTTGCTGCAATAACTCCACCAACCCTTCTTGATAATATGCATGTATGTAGGTTCTGATGTAAGTCTTGCTGAGTACCTTTGTACTCATGTTGCTATAATTTACATTTTTACAGAAGACGCTGCAACCCCTTCTGATGGGTTCTACGTAGACGTTGACATCAATGAGTAGGCTAAAGGCCCAGGTGGTGATCCTGAGCTTGTGAAGGACCACGTAGTATAGCTAGGCTTTCCAAGCCTCTTTTATCTTTCTAGTTGTCTGTACTCAGACAAGTTACTTCCGCTGCTGGTTTGTATGACTGTATGACTTGAATGCTGGGTCGTGAGACCCGTACCTTTGTGTATGTTATGTATGGCTCTCTGAGCCTTAAATAAAGTACTTGTGTCGTAGAGTCGTGTTGTGATGCCTTGTTGTATTTGCACATATCGAGCATATTGTGTGTATGATTGAAATGCTTGGTATGTGTGGGATCTGACTATCTAGTTGTTTATCTTTAGTAGCCTCTCTTACCGGGAAATGTCTCCTAGTGTTACCGCTGAGCCATGGTAGCTTGCTACTGCTCTGGAACACTTAGGCTGGCCGACATGTGTCCTTCTTCGTTCCGGTGTCTGTCCCTTCGGGGAAATGTCACGCATTGAGTACCGGAGTCCTGTTAGCCCGCTACAGCCCGGTTTACCGGAGTCCTGCTAGCCCAGTGCTACAGCCCGGACCCACTTGCTGATGACCGACACGTTCAAAGATGGGTCATGGATGCCTGTCCCTGTAAGTCTGTGCCACTTTGGGTTTACGACTAGTCATGTTAGCCCGGGCTCCTTATCATATGGATGCTAGCGACACTATCATATACGTGAGCCAAAAGGCGCAAACGGTCCTGGGCAAAGGTAAGGCGACACCCGTGGGGATACCGTGCGTGAGGCCGCAAAGTGATATGAGGTGTTACCGGCTAGATCGATGTGACATCGAGTCGGGGTCCTGACACGCGGGGAGGCCCCATCACCTGTGGCTGAACCGGTGCCCCAACCCTGGGTGTTGCAACCCGGTCTGTCTTAGTACGCGGGGAGAGCCACGGCGGGTTATTGGGCCCTGCACCAGGGTGTGAAAAAGGTTTCGAGGATCATAAACCGGAGGGAGTCGAGACTGAGTCTTCTGGTATCTTCTCCTCATGACCTCATTAGACGCATTCTGATCTTGCGTGAGCCGGAAAGTCTGTGCCTGAATCCGCTGAGCCAGAACATCCAGAGCCTCCTGCTCTACAGTTATCCTGACATCTTCCGCTGCTAGATCTTCCTTAGCCTGCACCATACCAATTTTAATTGTGCCACTTCCGCATCATGTCAAGCCTGATCCGCCAGGTTGACCACGGCGGTTAACAGAGTGGTCAGCTTATCTGTGAGATCCATCAACACCTAAGCCGGCGAGCGCACAGGGCCTCCTACCTCGGTTGGTGCTGACCCGGAGGTCATGGCTGCCGCAGTTGTGGAGTCTTGGATAGGTTGTGTGCCGGCCATGAAGATCCCAACCCTGCTCGGCGGCTCGAAGCAATCCGGAATACTGCTGCCATCGGAACAGCCCCCGAGCCCGCCATCTTGTAGTTGAGACAACGAATCTGTCTCACCTGTGGATGACCTGCCATCAGAGTAGATGGCCGTCTCACCGCCAGATGCAGATCCTTTAGAGAGCCCTTCATGGATGCATCCCATGAAGGCACGCTTCATGGCAGGCGGAGCATAGGCGGGTTTCGCATGCTGAGCCATTTCAACGATGCCGGTGCAGATGTCCGGCTCAGGGCCAGGCTCGCCGATCTTGCGATGAAGACGTGAATTCCACCGAAGGGGACCCGGTACCCGTACTCAATTGAGCCGGCATCGGGGCCACAGCCTGCGTCGTCGATGTAGAGCTTGCCGCGATGACTCTTGGTCATCCGGCCCACAGCGTATCCCTTGAGACCTTCGAAGCTGCCCTTCAAGAACTCGAATCCACCGTGCGCTGGCCCCACGGTGGGTGCCAACTGTTGTGGAATTGTCACGGCAGATGTCCTAGTGAAAGGACTTAGTCGTGGAGCCATCACAACTAGGAAGCTTGAAGGGGTTAATCGGGACAAAGGACACGTGGTTTATACTGGTTTGGTCCCTTACGATGAAGGCAAAAGCCTACGATATGGTTTTGAGTGGGATTGCTTATGTCTCGACAACCAGGGAGCGAATCGCTTGACCTAGCTCTCGAGTTGATGTTACTTGCCATGAACCGCTGCCGGGTCGTCCCTTTATATACAGAGGTCGACACCCTGCGGCTCACAGAGTCCCGGCCGGCTCATAAACAGTGTCCGGCTCGATTTCTTAACTATTATTGCCTTACAATACAAGTCACGCATACATGGCGATTTATCACTACGGGCCTTAGGTCGCCTTTGGGCCTTGGGCCCTTAACTAAGACGTCATCTACATCATGGGTCTTGGGATGTAAGAGTATTTGCAAGTATAACCCGGCCCCTCCTAGGCGGGTCATACCAATAGTTATATCCCCAACAGGTCTCGTCCACCACATCGTTGCGCTTTGCTGCCAGTCAAGATCTGCATCCGTGCATGACCAGCCAACGCCAACGGATCACCCTCAATGGCTCTTAATTGACCCGCACTCTAGCTAGGCAAGCAAGCCCAAACTCCGGCCCGAACTAGGTATCCACATAACACTCCCTCGTGCACTGTTCCGACGATGTTTGGATATCCTTTCACTGCTCTCTTAGCTTACACGCCTATGCAACTCTGACTTTAACTCTTATTTCTTCTGGAGATATCATCTGAAACAAGCAAAACCATTTTTTAGCGAAGCATGATGGCGCTACATGATCTGGTACACATCATACACACTGGTATAACCTTGTAAGTACCTGTCCTCCGGTACAACAGCAAGGTCGATTCCTCTTATTAGATCAACCATTCGTCGTGTCAAAAATGCAGAGGGGGATGCAAGGAGCACAAGGCCTGCAAATCCAAGCAAGTGGTAACATGGACTTGTACATGGAACATCCCAAGCGCAAGTAGAGTTGTAGTGAGCATGTACAACGAGCTCGCGTAAGTCCCTGCATTTCATTCAATTCGTACTGGCCTGCGTGTATGATTTGTGTGCAGTGGCGGATCCATGAATTCAAGTAACCAGGGGTGAAAATTTAACTTAAAAAATACGAAGCCACTTGCACCCCAGAAATCAACATAACTTGAGAAATGTGAAGCCACATGCACTTCGAAAACCAGCTTATGATCCCAACTAGTTCCAGATTATAAAACACTAAATGATGTAAGCACCAAAAAACAAAAAATGCAACATGGTGTACAAGGACTACTAACATGGTCTGTACCTGCTTGAATTATTCGTTCTCTAGCTGAAAATATCAAAGTGTAATTGCACCTATAACCAGTGTGCAAACTGCATATCAATATACCTATCCCGCACAAGTATGCCAATAGTTTGAGACAACAGATTAAAAAAGTATTTATGCTACATTGTCAGGATACATGGACTTTCTGGCAGATGGCCTCGATGTTTCCTCAAGCCATGAAAATGTACTATAATTTGCTTGTCATCAATTCCCGCAAAACTCTATGTCTCTATCAACATAGCAGATCATTATTAGACACTAAATCCTTCAATGGGAGCTTGCAAAATGTTTGCATTAGATCCCTTATTAGACACTATATGTTCATCACCAGGAGCATGTAAAATGTTTGCATCAAATCCTTCATTAGCAGTCTGTTCATTAGACACTTCAGGATCAAGAACAACATGAGCTTGTATGTTTGCACCGAAAACTTGATTAGATACATCAGGTTCAGTCAGTTCGGTATTGATTGGGGGAGTTATTAAATAAACAGAAATTGGTTTCATTTTCTCATAGATTCCCTACATACAAGCAGTTTTACAACACCGTCAGGTTTAACTATTGGACAAAAATTGAATAGTTGAATTAGATATAATCAGGGATGTGATGTACCTGCTCATCGCGCATGTTGCTCTTGCAAACTGCGACAGTCCGTTTTGCGCAAGCTCGACACCATGCCCGTGCTGCCGCCGCTGCCTCCCACGCAGGCTACACCCAGGGTTGGATCTTCATCTTCTTGTCCTTCCATTCGCTTGACGCCCACTGATCGGCGTCCAACGAGGGCATGAGGAAGTGTTGTGTCGGTCTGTCCAGCGGCGGCTAGGTTAGGAGCAAACCAGACTGGAGGCTGGAGTGAACGAATTTGGATTTTTCCTGCTGTCGATCGATATGGGAGGCGCTCGTTTGGGCCGCGAGCCTGCTATAGGGCATGCATTGCACTTACGTTATTGGCACATCCAAATTGAAACATTTTTCTTCATTTTTTTACACTGCCTGCTCATGCATTGGGACGAACAAAACTAGCATGGGCCAACCTGGACGACTCAAACTAAGTGCACACTTTCCAGCCACCCGAGGCGGCCACCCATACCAGCCCTACAGTGGCGTCGCCCCCCTTTTTGCATGTATGATTGGGTTAGTGAAAAATATTCCAGTGGCGCTTTTGATTTACCCACAGAATGATTGAATTGCTTGTTTCTACGAACTGAGTTCACCAATAATGTGAAGGATGCCAATCTTTTCATCCTATTGTTGATTACTTAGATCTCGATATGTCAAATGTAATTGCATGAAATATATAGCAAAATCCAGTGTGATGTGTGTGGCTACAACTAGTCTGACAACCCATCCTCATATAACATATCAAGGACGCACCATCTTATCAGATTAACCATTAAACTTACCAATGCAGTGTGGAAGAAAAAAGTATTGGGACTGCGTATCCAAGCAACTGATGCCATGGACTCCTTCGTAGAACCTTGTAAGAGAAAAAGAAGTTGCAGTGTGCCTGTACAAATAGCTAGCGTAAGTTCAGTTACCTGCTTCTCGGAATTTTAGTTAGCCACTTATTGCAAAAAAATCAATTATGTTGCTTGGCTTAATTTAGTTTGCTACTGATTACATAATGTCATAGCCTATTAATCCTATTATAGACTGCGCCTATCTATGTGTTTGATACTTACTATTAAGAATTACTTGTTTGCTTGAACTTAAATAGCTACTTAAGCACGTATATAGCTGGTCGTATGTACTTCTAGGTTGCAACAGAATTCACGTGTAATTTACGTTCTGATACCCTGTATGTTTAAATGGTTTGATGCTATCACTTGTAGCACTAGTAATGTTTGCATGCTTATAGATAGACAACTGTCAGGTTTATATGAGGGACACCGTCTTTTTAACTTATATATATATGTGTGTGTGTTGGAATCATTTTGCTTACATCAAAGAAATTTACAGATGTCTATTGCTGGTAAATGGTACCGACTTGTTACTTTAATACGTTGCCAAGAACTTGTTAGTTTTACTAGTTCGTGTGTAATTAAATACGTTGCCAAAACTGGTTAGTTTGATGTTAGTTTCTTATTGCTCTTGCAACACTTTATTTATGATTGCTAACATTCAAGTTTGTAGGATCCAACTGAAACTCTGTTGGCACAACAGGTATGTTTTTAGAAACTTCCTTGTTTACCTGGTTTGCTGCTGTAACTTGTTGCTGTAATCATCTTACCAACTTCAAGTTTTTAGGATCCAATTGGAAGTCCAATTGCACAGCAGGTATATTTTCAAAAATATATTTGTGTAACAGTTTTGCTACTGTAGTTTGTTGATCTAATCAAGTTACTGACTACTCAACTTCTTAGGATCCAAGAGAAACTCCAATGCCACAACAGGTTCCTTTTCCAAAACTTTTTTGTTTAACTGCTTTGCTGCTGCAACCGGTTGCTCTAATCACGTTACTGGCTACTCAACTTTTCAGGATTCAAGAGAAACTCCAATGCCACAACAGGTACCTTTTGCAAAACATGTTTGCTTAACTACCTTGCTACTGCAACCGGTTACAATGTTAATAACTACTTTTCAGCATCCAATTGAAACTCTTTAATTCCTTGTTTGTTTAATTGGTTTGCTGTTATAGCTCCCAGTTGAGATGTTTTGCTAACTTCAATTTTTTGGAATCCAATCGGAACTTTAATGGAAAAACAAGTTAGCCCAAGATCAAGGAGCGAGGTCCCCATGGACGTTGTATCATCCCACAACAGTGGCACCGGCCCAATCATGCATCACGAGTTGCCAACTGCTGATGCTCTAGAGACTACACTATTGGTTGAAAGAGATTCTGCTTCCACACTTAGAGATGGATATGTTGAGGAAGCAAACAACACAATCACAAGCAGTACTCAAGACAACCATTAAATATTTGCTGGATCTCAAAACGAAGCAAGCTGAGATTGACCACATTGTTAAGGTCCTGAAGGAAAAAGGGAAATTAAATTCCCACTTAGTAAATCATAGGTGAAATATTCTTTCCATCATTGAATAATCTTTGTGTTGTTTGTTCATGTAATCGATTAAACCATTTGTTTTGGAGATCATGTAATATTTTTTCTTTTTTTTGGGTTGTAATTTTTTTAGCACAACTCTGTATTAGTTGATAAGACTCCGAGACATTTCATTTTGATTATTGTGCCAGACCTACAAATATGCCAATCGGGTTGAATGTGCATTCAGCAATAACAGTAGTATAAATGGTCCTTAAGTGGCACGCATCTGAAAGGGCCAAGATGTTGTTCTAGCTTAACTAAAAAGAGGATGCTCTTCTAGTGAAAAAAAGTACAGTGGCCTGGCTTAGGTGTGTTAGTTGATATTATTGATCCATATACTCTATAAGTGTTTATATGTCTGTTAGTTTTGTACATTATTGGTTGATTGACTCGATATTTTGAATCTTGAGACATCGTTTGTGTACATATCTAAATGGGAGTACACATTATGCTGCATGTGACACTTGAGATGGACATAAAGTGGTTTCAAATATTCGAATTCACCTTAAACTGGATTCTAGCTTCTGAATTCGAGTATCGGCATTTGTAAATCATATTCATATATGATAGTGGAATACATCTTTGTCGCGCTTTTGAAGATATATAAAAACGCACAGAACAATTTATAAAGATTCGTATAGGAATACAGAATGGATTCGAATTTAGTTGCAAGGGTAAACGTGGATGCGTATTGTCCCAAAATTCAAATGAAGCAGCAAAATGTCCACTCCCACGTCGGCTGCCTGAAGCCAGTGTTTGGGAGATGGAAATTACTATCTACCTCTTACACGGACAACCCATCGGCCCGACTTCCACTGCTCTCAATAGGGGTAGGTTAGTAACTTCAACTAGATGTGACACGACCGCCTATGAGCCCATTCCGACAGGTGGGCACCAAACATGGGCGGCAAAAAACATTTTATTCAAGGTCGTCTGAAAGACGTCTATCTCTCCCTCCATTTCCCCATTCATACACGATGGGCGGCAAAACAAACTCGACTCGGCCGAAACCAATGTAGGCAAATATTTTCAATAGGGGCAGGTTCATAACTTCACTTAGACGTGACACAACTACCCTACCTATCAGCCTTGTTCATACACCCTGGGCACCAACTGTGGGCGCCAAAATACCATCTCCTCGCCCGAAATCGCTCTGGGCAAATATTGGGTAGATGCAAGATTACCGTCCTATCCCCAATTGACGTGACGTCCAAATTTTAAATGGGGGCTAAGTTCGTAACTTTACCATATTTCAGACAGGCGTGTCCGAAAAACATGGTTCCCCATACCTCTCCCTCCATTTTCCCATTCATACACCATCCGCGCTAGAACACCATCCCCACACCAGCCTCCTCAATCCGCCACCCTATCCATCACCACCGTCCTCCACCCCATCCATCGCCAAAGTCTTCCACCATGTCGGAGCTCCTACCAAGACCGCGTCGTCCACTGCTAGAGATGGACATGTCTCATCCACGGTGACGGACCAGGAGCCTTGCATCGCGACCTCTGCTTCATCGGCGCCGTCGTCCTATTTGCTGGGGCCGCTCACACGACCTTCTCGTCCATCACAACAGGACTTATCCCCCGATGCACCCATCTACCATTGCAGATCTTCTTCAACGCCACTGACAACCATCGCACCCCCGATGCCTACACAGCGCCGAAAGAGAGGTGGTACTTCATATATGCTCAACTTTTTTTATCTCAACCAGAAAATAGATTGTAACTTGGTTACTGTACTTCCTTTTCAGCTCTTAGAATTCAGCTCGAAGCAAACAATGGATGGTAAATAGCATTTCTACGGTTGGCAGCTTTAAATCTGCCATGGCATAGTCATAATGGGGTTAAATAGATCATGCTTAGGGTTTAATTGATCATGTTGGTTCCGTGGTGGTTTATTTAATAGAAATCGGAGGGGAAACCATCTTTTGCTCAAAAAAATGCTTAGGTTTTCCCCCTTTTATGATCAACATACGTGCTTTGTGTCATAATAGCACTGCTCCACCCATCAAGCTAAACAAGCTTAGTTGTTCAAATACGAATATGATATTATTAAAATGGAGTTGTTTAATTGGTCAGCTAAATTTTCCTAATTTAGTTTCAAAAATGCATGTACGCCGCTCGGGTGTGTTTCTACAGGGTGCCCACGGTGGGCCGCGGCCCACCCTGGGATTTTGGGTCAGCCCAGGACCCGATTCCCCTCTGTTCTACTGCACTTCCGATCCCTACTCGCCCCCAGCCGCCTGCCTCACCGGCGACTTGCCGTTCCCAGACAACATGACTCTAGGAGGAGACACCGGACTAAAAGGAGGTTAGGAGCCGCTTGCCCAACAACGTCACCGCTGCCCGGGCGCACCACCGTGCCTACCTTCCCAGTCTGTTCAGGGCTCAGGCATGCAGCAGCCACTAAGCCAACCCGATTTATCCTGAGATACGTCCTCAACACTCAGCAGCTACTCCTCATCACCCATTTTCTTAATTGATTCATTACTCATTAGGCAGGACTGTCATTAGGGTTTCTTGTGTACTGAGTGCTACCTACACTTAATGGTTCAGATGTATTTCAATAATCTTTAGTACTTGTAAAGTTCATAGGATTTCAAAATTCCAGCCCCAGGAACAGACACTAGTCATTTTGGATTGTTGGTCATGGTGACATTGACCCAGATTACTACTGCAGGCCAGGTTTATTGACAATTTTACTTGTCTTTCTTACTTATTCGATATGATATCCAACTATTCACGTTGATTAGTTGCAAACAATAAGTGCTAGACCAACTTATTGATTCAGATTTTGGACGGTCTCTTACTGCAGTTACAATTCTGCATACTTGTCCTAGTAAACTCACAAGTAATGATTGATTCACTACATCTATGCTTGCCTTGTCATATTTGTTGCCAATATTCTTTTAGGGTGGATCACCCTGTTTCAAAGCACTGGAACCGCAGACATGAGTGAATAGTATTTCTCTATGTGATCTCTTCCTATTGGAAATATGCCCTAGAGGCAATAATAAAATGGTTATTATTATATTTCCTTGTTCATGATAATTGTCTGTTGTTCATGCTATAATTGTATTAACCGGAAACCGTAATACATGTGTGAATACATAGACCGTAATATGTCCCTAGTAAGCCTCTAGTTGACTAGCTCGTTGATCAATAGATGGTTGTGGTTTCCTGAGCATGGACATTGGATGTCGTTGATAACGGGACCACATCATTAGGAGAATGATGTGATGAACAAGACCCAATCCTAAGCATAGCACAAGATCGTGTAGTTCATTTGCTAAGAGCTTTTCTAATGTCAAGTATCACTTCCTTAGATCATGAGATTGTGCAACTCCCGGATACCGTAGGAATGCTTTGGGTGTACCAAATGTCACAACGTAACTGGGTGGCTATAAAGGTGCACTACAGGTATCTCTTAAAGTGTCTGTTGGGTTGGCACGAATCGAGACTGGGATTTGTCACTCCGTATGACGGAGAGGTATCTCTAGGCCCACTTGGTAATGCATCATCATAATGAGCTCAATGTGACTAAGGAGTTAGTCACGGGATCATGCCTTACGGAACGAGTAAAGAGACTTGCCAGTAACGATATTTAACGAGGTATTGGGATACCGATGATCGAATCTCGGGCAAGTCACATACCGGCGGACAAAGGGAATTGTATATGGGATTGATTGAATCCCCGACATCGTGGTTCATCCGAGAGATCATCGTGGAACATGTGGGAGCCAACGTGGGTATCCAGATCATGCTGTTGGTTATTGGCCGGAAAGATGTCTCGGTCATGTCTACATGGTTCCCGAACCCGTAGGGTCTACAGACTTAAGGTTCGATGGCGCTAGAGTTGTTATGGGAAATAGTATGTGGTTACCGAAGGTTGTTCGGAGTCCCGGATGAGATCCCGGACGTCACGAGGAGTTCTGGAATGGTCCAAAGTTAAAGGTTTACGTATGGTAAGTCCAGTTTCACTCACCGGAATAGTTTCGGGAGTTACCGGTATTGTACCGGGATCACCGGAAGGTGTTTGGGGGTCCACCGGGTGGGGCCACCTGCCCCGAGGGACTCAATGGGCTGAACAAGGGCGGGAACCAGCCCCCTAGTGGGCTAGTGCACCCCCCCAAGGGCCCAAGGCGCCTAGGGTTCGAAACCCTAGGGGGTGGGGGTGCCTCCCACCAAACTTGAGGGACAAGTCCCCCCTAGCCCCCCCCCCCCTTAGATGAGATCTAAGGGGGCCGGCCCCCTCTCCCCTTCCCCTATAAATAGTGGGGGGTGGGAGGGCTGCCACACCCTTCCCCTGGCGCAGCCCCTCCCTCCTCCAACACCTCCTCCTCCTCCGTAGAGCTTGGCGAAGCCCTGCAAAAAATCCACAAGCTCCACCACCACGTCGTCGTGCTGTCGGAGCTCTCCCTCAACTTCTCCTCTCCCCTTGCTGGATCAACAAGGAGGAGACGTCCTCGGGCTGTATGTGTGTTGAACACGGAGGCGTCGTTCGTTCGGCGCTAGATTGGATCTTCCGCGATTTGAGTCGCCGCGAGTACGACTCCATCATCCGCGTTCTTGTAACGCTTCCGTTTCGCGATCTTCAAGAGGTATGAAGATGCACTCCCTCTCTCTCGTTGCTAGCATCTCCTAGATTGATCTTGGTGATACGTAGGAAAATTTTGAATTATTGCTACGTTCCCCAATACTGGCATCATGAGCTAGGTCTATGCGTAGATTCTATGCGCGAGTAGAACACAAGTAGTTGTGGGCGATAGTTTGTTCAATTTTCTTACGTTACTAGTCCTATCTTGGTTCGGCGGCATTGTGGGATGAAGCGACCCGGACCGACCTTACATGTACGCTTACGTGAGACAGGTTCCACCGACTGACATGCACTTGTTCCATAAGGTGGCTAGCGGGTGTCTGTCTCTCCCACTTTAGTCGGATCGGATTCGATGAAAAGGGTCCTTATGAAGGGTAAATAGCAATTGGCATATCACCGTTGTGGCTTTTGCGTAGGTAAGAAACGTTCTTGCTAGAAACCCATAGCAGCCACGTAAAACATGCAACAACTATTAGAGGACGTCTAACTTGTTTTTGCAGGGTATGCTATGTGATGTGATATGGCAAAAAGGATGTGATGAATGATATATGTGATGTATGAGATTGATCATGTTCTTTTAATAGGAATCATGACTTGCATGTCGATGAGTATGACAGCCGGCAGGAGCCATAGGAGTTGTCTTAATTTATTCTATGACATGCGTGTCAATGAGAATGCCATGTAATTACTTTACTTTATTGCTAACCGTTAGCCATAGTATTATAAGTAATAGTTGGCGAGACAACTTCATGAAGACACGATGATGGAGATCATGGTGTCATGCCGGTGATGAAGGTGATCATGTCGCGCATCAAAGATGGAGATCAAAGGCGCAAGATGATATTGGCCATATCATGTCACTTTATGATTTGCATGTGATGTTTGTCATGTTTATTTCTTATTTGCTTAGAACAATGGTAGCATAAATAAGATGATCCCTCACTAATTTTTTTTCAAGAAAGTGTTCCCCCTAACTGTGCATTGTTGCGAAAGTTCGTTGTTTCAAAGCACCACGTGATGATCGGGTGTGATAGATTCTAACGTTCGCATACAACGGGTGTTAGACAGATTTACACATGCAAAACACTTAGGTTGACTTGATGAGCCTAGCATGTACAGACATGGCCTCGGAACACGAGAGACCGAAAGGTGGAACCTGAGTCGTATAGTAGATATGATCAACATGGAGATGTTCACCGATGATGACTAGTCCGTCTCACGTGATGATCGGACACGGTCTAGTTGACACGGATCATGTATCACTTAAATTACTAGAGGGATGTCTATCTGAGTGGGAGTTCATTAAATAATTTGATTAGATGAACTTAATTATCATGAACATAGTCTAAAATATCTTTACAATATGTCTTATAGATCAAATGGTCCACACTAATGTTGCCCTCAATTTCAACGCGTTCCTAGAGAAAACCAAGCTGAAAGACGATGGTAGCAACTATACAGACTAGGTCTGAAACCTGAGGATCATCCTCATAGCTGCCAAGAAAGCATATGTCCTTGAAGCACGGCTAGGTGACGCACCCATTTTCCCAGCAACTCAAGACGTTATGAACGCCTGGCAGTCGCGTAGTGATGATTACTCCCTAGTTCAGTGCGGCATGCTTTACAGCTTAGAACCGGGGCTCCAAAAGCGTTTTGAGCAGCACGGAGCATATGAGATGTTCCAAGAGCTGAAAATGGTTTTCCAAGCTCATGCCCGGGTCGAGAGATATGAAGTCTCCGACAAGTTCTATAGTTGTAGGATGGAGGAAAACAGTTCTGTCAGCGAGCATATACTCAAAATGTCTGGGTTGCACAACCGTTTGTCTCAGCTGGGAGTTAATCTTCTAGATGACTCGGTCATTGACAGGATCCTCCTGTCGCTCCCACCTAGCTACAAGAGCTTTGTGATGAACTAGAATATGCAA
This sequence comes from Triticum aestivum, assembly GCF_018294505.1. Lineage (NCBI taxonomy): Eukaryota > Viridiplantae > Streptophyta > Magnoliopsida > Poales > Poaceae > Triticum > Triticum aestivum. The sequence goes on along the minus strand of NC_057801.1, from coordinate 679,913,446 downwards.
GGGATGGAGAAGTCCATTCCTGAGCTATATTCAATCTTGAAATCAGCGGAGGTGGAAATCAAAAAGGAACATCAAGTGTTGATGGTGAATAAGACCACTAGTTTCAAGAAAGGAAAGGGTAAAAAGAAGTTCAAGAAGGACGACAAGGGAGTTGCCGCACCCGGTAAATCAGTTGCTGGGAAGAAGCCAAACAATGGACCCAAGCCCGAGACTCAGTGCTTTTATTGCAAGGGAAATGGTCACTGGAAGTGGAAATTCCCCAAGCACTTAGCGGATAAGAAAGCCGGCAACACCAAAGGTATATGTGATATACATGTTATTGATGTGTACCTTACCAGTACTCGTAGTAGCTCCTGGGTATTTGATACCGGTGCAGTTGCTCATATTTGTAACTCAAAACAGGAGTTGCGGAATAAGCGGAGACTGGCGAAGGACGAGGTAATGGTGCATGTCGGGAATGGTTCCAAGGTTGATGTGATCACCGTCGGCACGCTAGCTCTACATTTACCTACGGGATTAGTTTTAAACCTCAATAATTGTTATTTAGTGCCAGCTTTGAGCCTGCACATTGTATCTGGATATCGTTTAATGCGAGATGGCTACTCATTTAAATCCGAGAATAATTGTTGTTCTATTTATATGAGAGACATGTTTTATGGTCATGCCCGTTGGTCAATGGTTTATTTTTACTGAATCTCGAACGTGATGTTACGCATATTAATAGTGTGAATACCAAAAGATGTAAGGTTGATAATGATAGTCCCACATACTTGTGGCACTGCCGCCTTGGTCACATTGGTGTCAAACGCATGAAGAAACTCCATGCAGATGGAATTTTGGAGTCTCTTGATTATGAATCATTTGACACGTGCGAACCATGCCTCATGGGCAAAATGACCAAGACTACGTTCTCTGAAACAATGGAGCGAGCAACCAACTTGTTGGAAATAATACATACTGATGTGTGCGGTCCAATGAGCGTTGAGGCTCGCGGTGGCTATCGTTATGTTCTCACCCTAACTGATGACTTAAGTAGATATGGGTATGTCTACTTAATGAAACACAAGTCTGAGACCTTTGAAAAGTTCAAGGAATTCCAGAGTGAGGTAGAGAATCAACGTGACAGGAAAATAAAGTTCTTACGATCAGATCATGGAGGAGAATATTTGAGTCATGAGTTTGGTACACACTTAAGGAAATATGGAATTGTTTCACAACTCACGCCGCCTGGAACACCTCAGCGTAATGGTGTGTCCAAACATCGTAATCGCACTCTATTGGATATGGTGCAATCTATGATGTCTCTTACCGATTTACCGCTATCATTTTGGGGCTATGCTTTAGAGACAGACGCATTCACTTTAAATAGGGCACCGTCTAAATCCATTGAGACAACACCGTATGAATTATGGTTTGGGAAGAAACCTAAGTTGTCGTTTCTAAAAGTTTGGGGATGCGATGCTTATGTCAAGAAACTTCAACCTAAAAAGCTCGAACGCAAGTCGAAAAAATGCATCTTCATAGGATACCCTAAGGAAACCATTGGGTATACCTTCTACCTCAGATCCGATGGCAAGATCTTTGTTGCCAAGAACAGATCCTTTCTGGAGAAAGAGTTTCTCTCGAAATAAGTAAGTGGGAGGAAAGTAGAACTTGATGAAGTACTGCCTCTTGAACCGGAGAGTAGCGCAGCTCAGGAAGATGTTTCTGTGGTGCCTACACTGACTGGAGAGGAAGTTAATCATGATGGTCATGAAACTTCGTATCAAGTTGCTACTGAACTTCGTAGGTCCACAAGGGCACGTTCCGCACCAGAGTGTTACGGCAACCTTGTCCTGGAAATCATGTTGTTAGACAACGGTGAACCTTCAAACTATGAAGAAGCGATGGCGGGCCCGGATTCCAACAAATGGCTTGTAGACATGAAATCCGAGATAGGATCCATGTATGAAAATGAAGTATGGACTTTGACAGACTTGCCCGATGATCAGCAAGCCATAGAAAATAAGTAGATCTTTAAGAAGAATACTGACGTGGATGGGTAATATGACCGTCTATAAGGCTCGGATTGTCGCTAAGGGTTATCAACAAGTTCAAGGGGTTGACTACGATGAGACTTTCTCACCCGTAGCAAAGCTGAAGTCCGTCCGAATCATGTTAGCTGTTGCCGCATTCTATGATTATGAGATATGGCAAATGGACATCAAAATGACATTCCTTAACGTTTCCTTAAGGAAGAATTGTATATGATGCAGCCAGAAGATTTTGTTGATCCTAAGAATGCTGATGTCACGCCCAATATGCGACCCTATCCTAAAGGAACTCAAGGTCCCACCAAGGATAGAAGCGCATATTGGAGACGCTTTTGCAAGGTGGATATCATTACATCGTACAATTACATAATAGTTGGGGATACATACAAGAGGCATACAATGCCACACAAATACAACATCACCATACATATGAGCAACATCCAACTATGGATGAAACACAAATAGAAACTCAAACGACATCCACCCTGCTAGCCCAGGCTGCCGACCTGGAACCTATCCCTTGATCGAAGAAGAATCAAAAGAAGAACTCCAAACCAAGTAAACATCGCTCTCGCGTCATGATCATCGCATTACCTGCACCTGCAACTGTTGTTGTAATAATCTATGAGCCACGAGGACTCAGCAATCCCATAACCATGGGTATCAAGACTAGCAAAGCTTAATGGGTATGGAAAGGATAAGTGGTGAGGTTGCAGCAGCGACTAAGCATAACCATGGGTATCAATAGAGCACTTATAATCTTTAGGGGTTTCTCCCTTTTAGTAATGATTAAACCTTTGGGCAAAAATTCAAGAAATTCTTTTGTAGCAAAAGGTTCCTTAACAATAGAGAGACAATTGGGATGAACACTTATGGATTTGAGATCCGCGTCTCCCTTACTAGAAGATTCACCCTTATTTTTAGGAACATAAATAAACTTGGCGGTTTTGGTAGGGAGTTTTGGAGTGTTTTTCATAGAAGAAAACGCCGAACCTAAGTTGGTGATTATATCCTCAAGTTTACCGATTCTAGCAGAATCTAGATCTATTTTTTCATTAACTATAGGTTCTTTCTCTTTAAGATTTTCCAAAGTAACTCCAACCCTAGATCCATATTGGGTAATATGATTATGAATCTTTTTATCCAAATTTTCAATCAACTCAACAGTGGCAATTTTATTTTCAATAATATCAAGCTGTTGCATAACGTGTTCTAAAGTTAAAACAGTTCCATTAACCAAAAGAGGTGGTGGGCCAAACAAATCTAACATAGCATTATAAGCATCAAACGTATGGCTACTCAAAAAATCACCTCCGACAACAGTATCAAGAACACATCTATTCCAAGGAGTGATGCCTACATAAAAATTGCAGAGAAGAACGGAAGTAGAAAGCTTCCTAGTAGATCTATTTTGAGCATTGCAAATTCTATGCCAAGCATCTTTTAAATTTTCTCCCTCCCTTTGCTTAAAATTGAGAATTTCATGTTCGGGAGTAATAATAAGGATGGGAGGACTAGCCATAACGACAAGCTAAACGAACTAACACACGAGCAAACGGAAAAAGGCAAGCGAAAGAGAGGAGGAGATTGGTAAAGAGAGGGCAGATAAAACGGCAAGGGTGAAGTGGGGGAGAGGAAAACGAGAGGCAAATGGCAAATAACATAAATGCGAGGGAGATGAGTTTGTGATGGGTACTTGGTATGTCTTGACTTGAGCGAAGACCTCCCCGGCAACGGCACCAAAAATCCTTATTGCTACGTCTTGAGCTTGCGTTGGTTTTCCTTGAAGAGGAAAGGGTGATGCAGCAATAGTAGCGTAAGTACTTCCCACAGTTTTTGAGAACCAAGGTATCAATCCAGTAGGAGGCTCCTCAAAAGTCCCACGCACCTACACAAACAAACAAAGAACTCGCAACCAATGCAATAAAGGGGTTGTCAATCCCTTCACGACCACTTGCGAAAGTGAGATCTGATAGAGATAGTATGATAAGATAAATATATTTTTGGTATTTTATAATATAGATGCAAAAAAGTAAAGATGCAAATAAAAGTAGATTGGAAACTTATATGATAAAAGATAGACCCGGGGGCCATAGGTTTCACTAGAGGCTTCTCTCAAGATAGCATAAGTATTACGGTGGGTGAACAAATTACTATGGAGCAATTGATAGAAAAGCGAATAATTATGAGATTATCTAGGCATGATCATGTATATAGGCATCACATAAGCAACAAGTAGACCGACTCCTACCTGCATCTACTACTATTACTCCACACATCGACCGACTCCTGCCTGCATCTAGAGTATTAAGTTCATAAGAACAGAGTAACGCCTTAAGCAAGATGACATGATGTAGAGGGATAAACTCATGCAATATGATATAAACACCATCTTTTTATCCTCGATGGCAACAATACAATACATGCCTTGCAACCCTTTCTGACACTAGGTAAGGACACCGCAAGATTGAACCCAAAGCTAAGCACTTCTCCCATGGCAAGAAAGATCAATCTAGTAGGCCAAATCTAACTGATAATTCGAAGAGACTTGCAAAGATAACTCAATCATACATAAAAGAATTCAGAGGAGATTCAAATATTTCTCATAGATAAACTTGATCATAAACCCACAATTCATCGGATCTCGACAAACACACCACAAAAAGAGTTTCCATCGAATAGATCTCCACAAGAGAGGGGGAGAACATTGTATTGACATCCAAAAAGAGAGAAGAAGCCATCTAGCTAATAACTATGAACCCGAAGGTCTATGGTAAACTACTCACAACTCATCGGAGGGGCTATGGTGTTGATGTAGAAGCCCTCCATGGTCGATTCCCCCTCAGGCGGAGCGCCGGCGAAGGCCCCAAGATGGGATCTCGCGGATACAGAAGGTTACGGCGGTGGAAATTGTTTTTCGTTTGCTCCCTGGATGTTTTCGGGGTACTTAGGTATATATAGGAGGAAGAAGTACGTCGGTGGCTGCTCGAGGGGCCCAGGAGACAGGGGGCATGCCCAGGAGGGGTGGGCGCGCCCTCCTATCTCCTGGCCGCCTCGATTGCTTCTTGACTTGCACTCCAAGTCCTCTGGATCACGTTCGTTCCAAAAATCACGCTCCCGAAGGTTTCATTCCATTTGGACTCCGTTTGATATTCCTTTTCTTCGAAATACTGAAATAGGCAAAAAACAGCAATATGGGCTAGGCCTCCGGTTAGTAGGTTAGTCCCAAAAATGATATAAATGTGTAAAATAAAGCCCATAAACATCCAAAAGGGGTAATATAATAGCATGGAACAATCAAAAATTATAGATACGTTGGAGACGTATCAAGCCCCTCCCTCCTCCAACACCTCCTCCTCCTCCGTAGAGCTTGGTGAAGCCCTGTAGAAAATCCACAAGCTCCACCACCATGTTGTCATGCTGTCGGAGATCTCCCTCAACTTCTCCTCTCCCCTTGCTAGATCAAGAAGGAGGAGACGTCCCCGGGCTGTACGTGTGTTGAACGCGGAGGCGCCGTTTGTTCGGCGCTAGATTGGATCTTCCGCGATTTGAATAGCCGCGAGTACGACTCCATCATCCACGTTCGTGTAACGTTTCCGTTTCACGATCTTCAAGAGGTATGAAGATGCACTCCCTCTCTCTCGTTGTTAGCATCTCCTAGATTGATCTTGGTGATACATAGGAAAATTTTGAATTATTGCTACGTTCCCCAACACTTCCATCATCTGTGGGAACCGAACACTACATTGTATAGAAAGAAGTGTCATTTCCACATTTTACATAGACTATGATCTTTTACATGGAATACAATCTACCTACTTGCTTTGTGTCGCACTACCAGCACTCCACCCTTGAAGCTAAACATTATGCCACTCATAATTCCTTAGTGTATTTGTTCAAATACGAATTTGATATGACTCTAATGTTCCTATTTCAGTTTTGAAATTTGTGTCTGCTTGTTATAGAGACATAAGAGGTTTGTATTTCTGTGTGTGGTCTGGTCAGCACGGTTGGGGTGAACTTTGCATATGCAGGGGTTTATAGGGAGACACTCTTAGAGTTGAATCCGTAATGCATTCCATAGATAATCTGACTGCTTTTTATGTTTTCATGAATCTCAGATACTAAACAACATCATAATGATTATGAGCTTACGCGCATGAAAAATATTAAGCAGAACAATTCCATGGCTGTCAAACTTGGCATTAAGGGACTGAAATCAAGTCTGGATGCAATGCAATGCAAATGCTCTCCACCTACAGATTCATGCTCAGAATATGATCCTAACAGTGATTCTGAGCTAGAGGGAGACCTAAGTCAATGTAGCTCCCTAGTGGAGGAGTCAGAGGCAGATTCCCTATCTTATTCACCCATCAAGGTGCTTGCTCTACCTTTTCAAGGTTATATTGGTCGCACATATCTTGCAACTGATGATTTGCATTGCTTCTATGTTGTTGCACTGCCATTAGCTTAGTTTACACTTTGTGTATGTGAATACGCCCCACCTATCCATTTTCAGTACATATTCCATCTGTCATCATGTCATATTTATCCATTCAAATGTTGTTCTTGTGTATCAGACCTTCAAAAGGAAGAGGGCGATTGCAGATCACGGAGGAGCACGAACAAAGTATTTGGAAAAGGTAGTGACACCTGATAAATCAAATAGCCCATTAAGTGTAGTTGCAATATCACCAAACCCAGAAAACACTACCACAACTCTAGCAGACTCTAGCCCTACTACACTGGCCATCTCTGATGCCCCAATTTAGCAGACCCCAACTATCCCAAACAATATGATGATGCCAGTTGACATAGCACCACCTCTACGACGCAAAACCCCCATTCGAGCAAAGAGTACACCAAATCCAGTTGCCAAATCCGTTTTGAATGAGAGAGAGCCCCAATTGCAGCAAATAAGACTCTTGTTCTACTTCTTCCTAGTTTACAAGACGAAGCTTATATTGTTGTCAGGAACTTTGTGCGCATCTTTCCTTCATGGAAAGATTAGACCACAAACAAAGAACAATTTTCAATCTTCCTCTGCAACTTATGTGTAACTAATGTACTAATGTTATTCATTGTAATTACTGCATATGTTTCTGCTGACAAAAGACACAAGATTTCATTATTTTAAATAGGCAAGGACCAAACTAGATTGTCAAGACGAGCAAGGGTTGGTTGCGCTTTTCAACACTCGTTAATGAAGTATCGTTCCTACCTAAGGCAAGCACACTTTGATGGCAAGCCTCTAAACAAAATTTCTGTAAAGTCTCTAGTGCTACATTTATCAGACAGTGACTGGAATAATCTTGTTACACATTGGTCTCGTCTGCTGATACGTCTCCAACGTATCTATAATTTTTGATTGCTCCATGCTACTTTATCTACTGTTTTGGACAATATTGGGCTTTATTTTCCACTTTTATATTATTTTTGGGACTAACCTATTAACCGGAGGCCCAGCCCAGAATTGCTGTTTTTTGCCTTTTTCAGTATTTCGAAGAAACAGAATATCAAACGGAGTCCAAACGGAATGAAACCTTCGGGATCATGATTTTCCAACCGAACGTGACCTAGGAGACTTGGACCCTACTCCAAGAAGCGCCAGAGGCGGTCATGAGGGTGGAGGCCCCCCCTGGGCGCGCCCCCTACCTCGTGGGCCCCTTGGAGCTCCACCGACGTACTCCTTCCTCCTATATATACCTACGTATCCCCAAACGATCAGAAGGGGAGCCAAAAACCTAATTCCACCGCTGCAACTTTCTGTATCCACGAGATCCCATCTTGGGGCCTATTCCGGAGCTCCGCCGGAGGGGGCATCCACCATGGAGGGCTTCTACATCATCACCATAGCCCATCGGATGAAGTGTGAGTAGTTTACTTCAGACCTTCGGGTCCATAGCTAGTAGCTAGATGGCTTCTTCTCTCTTTTTGGATCTCAATACAATGTTCTCCCCCTCTCTCGTGGAGATCTATTCGATGTAATCTTCTTTTTGCGGTGTGTTTGTTGAGACCGATGAATTGTGGGTTTATGATCCAGCTTATCTATGGAAAATATTTGATTCTTCTCTGAATTCTTTTATGTATGATTGAGTTATCTTTGCAAGTCTCTTAGAATTATCTTATTTGGTTTGGCCAACTAGATTGGTAGTTCTTGCAATGGGAGAAGTGCTTACCTTTAGGTTCAATCTTGCGGTGTCCTTACTTAGTGACAGAAAGAGTTGCAAGGCACGTATTGTATTGTTGCCATCGAGGATAAAAAGATGGGGTTTTTATCATATTGCATGAATTTATCCCTCTACATCATGTCATCTTGCTTAAGGCGTTACTCTGTTTTTAACTTAATACTCTAGATGCATGCTGGATAGCGGTCGATGAGTGGAGTAATAGTAGTAGATGCAGAATCGTTTCGATCTACTTGTTCTGGACGTGATGCCTATATACATGATCATCGCCTAGATATACTCATAACTATGCTCAATTCTATCAATTGCTCAACAGTAATTTGTTCATCCACCGTAGAATATTTATGCTCTTGACAGAAGCCACTAGTGAAACCTATGGCCCCCGGGTCTATTCTCATCATATTAATCTCCATCACTTTATTTACTGGCTTTGCTTTTACTTTTTACTTTGCATCTTTATACCAAAAATACCAAAAATATTATCTCTATCAGATCTCACTCTCGTAAGTGACCGTGAAGGGATTGACAACCCCTAATCGCGTTGGTTGCGAGTAGCTATCGTTTTGTGTAGGTACAAGGGACTTGCGCGTGACCTCCTACTTGATTGATACCTTGCTTCTCAAAAACTGAGGGAAATACTTACGCTACTGTGCTGCATCATCCTCTCCTCTTCGGGGAAAACCAACGCAAGCTCAAGACGTGATGAACCAATTCCTAGTGATTTGGATGCACTAGATTATCTTTATAAGGTTTTGCCTAAAATCCGTGAAGTGACTCACGATAGATCTTTGAATAAAAAGCATGATTGCAATGATTTTATTATAAATTCTTTTGATGACAATTCTGCTAATAAGATGCAAAACCCTAAGCTTGGGGATGCTAGTTTTGCTATGTCTACTACTTGTTGCAATGATCATGATTGGGGTGATTCTTCTTATGATCTTGAAAATTTCTTTAAGACCCATGATGAATATGAGATTGATAATAGTGTTTGCAATAATATTGAAAGTGGGTTTGGAAGAGTGTCAACTTTAGATCCCACATATTTGGAGTATGTTCAATCTTATGATATTTTTGATAAAAGTGGGCTCGTAAAGGTCATGACTTTAATTAATGTTAATCCCACTATTTTGGAAGAGTGTCAACTTTGCATGCATGGGGATCGTGTTGATAATATACTTTGTGATAGCTATTTTGTTGAATTTTCTTATGATCCCACATGTAATTATTATGAGAGAGGAAAATATGGTTATAGAAATTTTCATGTTACTAAATTACCTCTCGTTATGTTGAGATTGCTATTGTTCCTTTCCGCTTCCTTGCATATGCTAGTTTTTGCTTGCCTTGATAATTTGTTTGCCTATAATATGCCTATGCATAGGAAGTATGTTAGACTTAAGTGTGTTTGTCACATGTTTTATGATGCTCTCATTGTGCCTCAATTCTTGTCTTTCTTGTGAGCATCATTGAAATCTCAATGCCTAGCTAAAAAGGCTTTAAAGAAAAGCGCTTGTTGGGAGGCAACCCAATATTTATCCTTGCTGGTTAGCAATAAATAATCCATCTACCTCCTGTTTGGATGTGGTTTTATGTTTTAATTAGTGTTTGTGCCAAGTAGAACCTATAGGATAAGCTATGATGATAGTTGATTTGATTCTGCTGAAAAACAGAAACTTTGCACTCACGAGAAAAAAATCAATAAATCACAGGAACGTGATTTTGCATTGATTCTTTTTGCTGATGATCAATAAACAATTTTCCAGTACTTCCTATTTTGGTTGGAATTTTTAGAGTTACAGAAGTTTGCGTTAGTTACAGATTACTACAGACTGTTCTGTTTTTGACAGATTCTGTTTTGCGTGTGTTGTTTGATTATTTTGATGAATCTATGGCTAGTAAAATAGTTTATAAACCATACAGAAGTCAGAATACAGTAGGTTTAACACCAATTCAAATAAATAATGATTTCATTACAGTACCTTTAAGTAGTCTTTTGTTTTCTTTCTCTAACGGAGCTCACGAGATTTCTGTTGAGTTTTGTGTTGTGAAGTTTTCAAGTTTTAGGTGAATTCTTTTGATGGATTATGGAACAAGGAGTGGCAAGAGCCTAAGCTTGGGGATGCCCATGGCACCCCCAAGATAATCCAAGGACACCAAAAAGTCAAAGCTTGGGGATGCCCCGGAAGGCATCCCCTCTTTCGTCCACTTCCATCGGTAATTTACTTGGAGCTATATTTTTGTTCACCAACATGATATGTGTTTTGCTTGGAGCGTCTTGTATTATTTGCGTCTTTGCTTGTTATTTTACCACAATCATCCTTGCTGTACACACCTTTTTGAGAGAGCCATACATGATTTGGAATTTGATAGAATACTCTATGTGCTTCACTTATATCTTTTGAGCTTGATAATTTGCTCATAGTGCTTCACTTATATCTTTTTGAGCGTGATAATTTTTTGCTCTAGTACTTCACTTAGATCTTTTAGAGTGCGGTGGTGGATTTGTTTTAAAGAAACTTGATCTCTCATGCTTCACTTAGATTATTTTGAGAGTCGTTAATAGCATGGTAATTTGCTTAATGTTAATATACTTGGTGTTCAAGATATGTGAAACTTTCTTTTGAGTGCGTTGAATACTAAGATAAGTTTGATGCTTGATAATTGTTTTGGGATATGGAGGTAATAATATCAAAGTCATGCTAGTTGAGTAGTTGTGAATTTGAGAAATACTTGTGTTGAAGTTTGTAAGTCCCGTAGCATGCACGTGTGGTTAAAGTTGTGTAACAAATTTGAAACATGAAGCGTACCTGGCTTGTGCATCCTTATGAGTGGCGGTCGGGGACAAGCGATGGTCTTTTCCTACCAATCTATCCCCCTAGGAGCATGCGTGTAGTACTTGATTTTTGATGACTTCTTAATTTTTGCAATAAGTATATGAGTTCTTTTGACTAATGTTGAGTCCATGGATTATACGCACTTTTACCTTTCCGCCATTGCTAGCCTCTTTGGTACCGTGCATTGCCCTTTCTCACATTGAGAGTTGGCGCAAACTTCGCCGGTGCATCCAAACCCCATGATACGATACGCTCTATCACACATAAACCTCCTTATATCTTCCTCAAAACAGCCACCATACCTACCTATTATGGCATTTCCATAGCCATTCCGAGATATATTGCCATGCAACTTCCATCATCATCATCATCATCATGACATGCATTACTTTTGTCATATTGCCATTGCATGATCTTGTAGTTGACATCGTATTTGTGGCAAAGCCACCAAGCATTATTTTTATACATGTCACTCTTGATTCATTGCACCATCCCGGTACACCGCCGGAGGCATTCATATAGAGTCATATCTTGTTCTAAGTTTCGAGTTGTAATCCTTGTGTTGTAATTTATAGAAGTGTGATGATCATCATTATTAGAGCATTGCCCAAAAAAGACAAACGCCAAAATAAAAAAAAAGAAAGGCCCAAAAAAAAGAAAAGGGCAATGCTACTATCTCTTTTTCCACACTTGTGCTTCAAAGTAGCACCTCGTTCTTCATGTAGTGAGTCTCATATATTGTGCTTCAAAGTAGCACCATGCTTTTCATGTAGTGAGTCTCATGTGTTATAACTTTCATATACTAGTGGGAATTTTTCATTATAGAACCTGGCTTGTATATTCCTACGATGGGCTTCCTCAAAATGCCCTAGGTCTTCGTGAGCAAGCAAGTTGGATGCACACCCACTAATTTTCTTTTGTTGAGCATTCATAGCTCTAGTGCATCTGTTGCATGGCAATCCCTACTCCTCATGTTGATATCAATTGATGGGCATCTCCATAGCCCGTTGATTAGCCTCGTCAACGTGAGACTTTCTCCTTTTTGTCTTCTCCACACAATCCCCATCATCATATTCTATTCCACCCATAGTGCTATATCCATGGCTCACGCTCATGTATTGCGTGAAGGTTGAAAAAGTTTGAGATTATTTAAGTATGAAACAATTGCTTGGCTTGTCATCGGGGGTATAGAAGTTGGGAACATCTTTGTGTGACGAAAATGAAGCATAGCCTAACTATATGATTTTGTAGGGATGAACTTTCTTTTGCCATGCTATTTTGAGAAGACATGATTGCTTTGATTAGTACGCTTGAAGTATTATTATTTTTGTGTAAATATGAACTTTTGTCTTGAATCTTTCGGATCTGAATATTCATATCACAATTAAGAAGATTTACATTGAAATTATGCCAAAGTATCACTCCGCATCAAATATTCTTTTTTATCATTTACCTACTCGAGGACGAGCAGGAATTAAGCTTGGGGATGCTTGATACATCTCCAACGTATCTATAATTTTTGATTGCTCCATGCTACTTTATCTACTGTTTTGGACAATATTGGGCTTTATTTTCCACTTCTATATTATTTTTGGGACTAACCTATTAACCGGAGGCCCAGCCCAGAATTGCTGTTTTTTGCCTTTTCAGTATTTCGAAGAAACAGAATATCAAACGGAGTCCAAACGGAATGAAACCTTCGGGATCGTGATTTTCCAACCGAACGTGACCCAGGAGACTTGGACCCTACTCCAAGAAGCGCCAGAGGCGGTCACGAGGGTGGAGGCCCCCCCTGGGCGCGCCCCCTACCTCATGGGCCCCTCGGAGCTCCACCGACATACTCCTTCCTCCTATATATACCTACGTATCCCCGAACGATCAGAAGGGGAGCCAAAAACCTAATTCCACCGCCGCAACTTTTTGTATCCAGGAGATCCCATCTTGGGGCCTGTTCCGGAGCTTCGCCGGACGGGGCATCCACCACGGAGGGCTTCCACATCATCACCATAGCCCCTCCGATGAAGTGTGAGTAGTTTACTTCAGACCTTCGGGTCCATAGCTAGTAGCTAGATGGCTTCTTCTCTCTTTTTGGATCTCAATACAATGTGCTCCCCCTCTCTCGTGGGGATCTATTCGATGTAATCTTCTTTTTGCGGTGTGTTTGTTGAGATCGATGAATTGTGGGTTTATGATCCAGCTTATCTATGGAAAATATTTGATTCTTCTCTGAATTTTTTTATGTATGATTGAGTTATCTTTGCAAGTCTCTTCGAACTATCTTATTTGGTTTGGCCAACTAGATTGGTAGTTCTTGCAATGGGAGAAGTGCTTAACTTTGGGACTAACCTACTAACCGGAGGCCCAGCCCGTATTGCTGTTTTTTTGCCTATTTCAGTATTTCGAAGAAAAGGAATATATCAAACGGAGTCCAAACGGAATGAAACCTTCGGGAGTGTGATTTTTGGAACGAACGTGATCCAGAGGACTTGGAGTGCAAGTCAAGAAGCAGTCGAGGCGGCTACGAGAGGGGAGGGCGCGCCCACCCCTCCTGGGCATGCCCCCTATCTCGTGGCCCCTCGGGCGGCCACCGACGTACTTCTTCCTCCTATATAAGCCTACATACCCCGAAAACATCCAGGGAGCCAACGAAACATAATTTCCACCGCCGTAACCTTCTGTATCCGCGAGATCCCATCTTGGAGCCTTCACCGGCGCTCCGCCAGAGGGGAATCGACCATGGAGGGCTTCTACATCAACACCATAGCCCCTCCGATGAGTTGTGAGTAGTTTACCACAGACCTTCGGGTCCATAGTTATTAGTTAGATGGCTTCTTCTCTCTTTTTGGATCTCAATACAATGTTCTCCCCCTCTCTTGTGTAGATCTATTCGATGTAAACTCTTTTTGCAGTGTGTTTGTCGAGATCCGATGAATTGTGGGTTTATGATCAAGTTTATCTATGAGAAATATTTGAATCTCCTCTGAATTCTTTTATGTATGATTGAGTTACCTTTGCAAGTCTCTTCGAATTATCAGTTTGGTTTGGCCTACTAGATTGATCTTTCTTGCCATGGGAGAAGTGCTTAGCTTTGGGTTCAATCTTGCGGTGTCCTTACCCAGTGACAGAAAGGGTTGCAAGGCACGTATTGTATTGTTGCCATCGAGGATAAAAAGATGGGGTTTATATCATATTGCTTGAGTTTATCCCTCTACACCATGTCATGTTTCTTAATACGTTACTCTATTCTTATGAACTTAATACTCTAGATGCATGCTAGATAGCGGTTGATGTGTGGAGTAAAAGTAGTAGATGCAGGCAGGAGTCAGTCTACTTGTCACGGACGTGATACCTATATACAAGATCATGCCTAAATAATCTCATAATTATTCGTTTTTCTATCAATTGCTCGACAGTAATTTGTTCACCCACTGTAATACCTATGCTATCTTGAGAGAAGCCACTAGTGAAACCCATGGTCCCCGAGTCTATCTTTTATCATATAAGCTTTCAATCTACTTTTATTTGCATCTTTACTTTTTGCATCTATATTATAAAATACCAAAAATATATTTATCTTATCATACTATCTCTATCAGATCTCACTTTCACAAGTGGACGTCAAGGGATTGACAACCCCTTTATTGCGTTGGTTGCGAGTTCTTTGTTTGTTTGTGTAGGTGTGTGGGACTTTTGAGGACCCTCCTACTGGATTGATACCTTGGTTCTCAAAAACTGAGGGAAATACTTACGCTACTATTGCTGCATCACCCTCTCCTCTTCGAGGAAAACCAACGCAAGCTCAAGACGTACCAAGGTCTTCGCTCAAGTCAAGACATACGAAGTACCCATCACAAACTCATCTCCCTCGCATTTACATTATTTGCCATTTGCCTCTCATTTTCCTATCCCCCACTTCACCCTTGCCGTTTTATTTGCCCTCTCTTTCCCAATCTCTTCTCCTCTCTTTTTCGCTCGCCTTTTTCCGTTGCTCGCGTGTTAGATCGTTTGCCTTGTCGTTATGGCTAGTTCCTTATCCGCTCCTATGTCTCCCAAGTTTGAAGTTCTTCACTTCAAGCAAAGGCAAGGAGAAAACTTAAAAGATGCTTGCTATAGGATGATGGAATCTTATTGCAAGTGCACCCTAGAGGTTAACTTTAGAATTCTTCTTCGCAATTTTTATGTTGGGTTAAATATGACGCATAGACAACTCTTGGATTGCATTGCCAAGGGAAATTTTATTGAAATTGATCCTAGTATTGTGCATAAAATTATAAAGGGAATAGTGGGAACACTGCCTCAAAAGGGAGGACCACATCCTACCCAAGAAGAAACACAAGTGTTTGGAAAGATTTGTGAAGTAACAAAATATTACAAAAGTCTCTTGAGCCTCTTAAAAGTGTTAGCGGAAATCTTCACCGCATGAATATGTTGATTACTCTTTGCAATAAGCGGTTGGATTCTTTAGATCTAAAAATTTCCGAGTATGAAGGGAAACGTAAGGAACCTCCCGGATTTGAGCATGACTCCGCTAAAAAACTAAAAATTAAAGATGGCACTACTTAGATCTATCTTCACTTTTATGCCTAGCTAGGGGCGTTAAACGATAGCGCTAGTTGGGAGGCAACCCAATTTTATTTGTGTTTTTTGTGTTTTGCTTCTGTTTAGTAATAAATTTTGCATCTACCTTATGTTTAGATGTGTTTTTATGTTTTAATTAGTGTTTGTGCGAAGTAGAACCTATATGATAATCTATGGTGATAGTTAATTTGATTCTGCTGAAAAACAGAAACTTTGCGCGCACAAAATTAGTTTTGTTAAATCGCAGAAACATGCTTTTGTGTTGATTATTTTATATGCTGATCAATAGACAAATTTTCCAGGACTTCCTATTTTGGTAGGATTTTTAAAGTTCCATAAGTTTGCGTTAGTTACAGATTGCTACAGACTGTTCTGTTTTTCACAGATTCTGTTTTTCGTGTGTTGTTTGCTTATTTTGATGCATCTATGGCTAGTATTAAGTGGTATGAACCATAGAGAACTTGGAATACAGTAGGTTTAACACCAAAATAAATAAAGAATGAGTTCATTACAGTACCTTATGTGGTGGTGTTGTTTTCTTTCACTAACGGAGCTTATGAGATTTCCTGTTGAGTTTTGTGTTGTGAAGTTTTCAAGTTTTGGGTAAAGATTTGATGGACTATGGAATAAGGAGTGGCAAGTGCCTAAGCTTGGGGATGCCCAAGGCCCCCCAAGATATTCAAGAATAGCCAAAAGCCTAAGCTTGGGGATGCCCCAGGAAGGCATCCCCTCTTTCGTCTTCGTTCATTGGTAACTTTACTTGTAGCTATATTTTTATTCGCCACATGATATGTGTTTTTCTTGGAGCGTCGTGTGTGATATTAGTCTTTGATTTTTAGTTTACCACAATAATCCTTGCTGTACGCACCTTTTGGGAGAAGCCCACTTGATTGAATTTCCTAGAATACTCTATGTGCTTCACTTATATCTTTTGAGCTTGATAGTTTTTGCTCTAGTGCTTCACTTATATCTTTTAGAGCATGGCGGTGGCTTAATTTTGTAGAAATTGCTAGTATCTCATGCTTCACTTATATTATTTTGAGAGTCTCTTAGAACAGCATGGTATTTGCTATGGTTATAAATTGGTCCTAGAATGGTAGGCATCCAAGTTGGGTATAATAAAAACTATCATAGGAAGTCAATTGGATGTTATGATCAATTTGATACTTGATAATTGTTTTGAGATATGGAGGTAGTGATATTAAAGTCATGCTAGTTGGGTGATTGTGAATTTAAAGAATGCTTGTGTTGAAGTTAGCAAGTCCCGTAGCATGCACGTATGGTTAAAGTTGTGTAACAAATTTGAAACATGAAGTGTACCTGGCTTGTGCATCCTTATGAGTGGCGGTCGGGGACGGGCGATGGTCTTTTCCTACCAATCTATCCCTCTAGGAGCATGCGCGTAGTGCTTGGTTTTTGATGACTTCTAAATTTTTGCAATAAGTATATGAGTTCTTTTGACTAATGTTGAGTCCATGGATTATACGCACTTTTACCTTTCCACCATTGCTAGCCTCTTCGGTACCATGCATTGCCCTTTCTCACCTTGAGAGTTGGTGCAAACTTCGCCGGTGCATCCAAACCCCGTGATACGATACGCTCTATCACACATAAACCTCCTTATATCTTCCTCAAAACAGCCACCACACCTACCTATTATGGCATTTCCATGGCCATTCCAAGATATATTGCCATGCAACTTTCCACCGTTCCGTTCATCATCATCATGACATACATTACTTTTGTCATATTGCCATTGCATGATCATGTAGTTGACATCGTATTTGTGGCAAAGACACCATGCATAATTTTTCATACATGTCACTCTTGATTCATTGCACCATCCTGGTACACCGCCGGAGGCATTCATATAGAGTCATATCTTGTTCTAGTTTTGAGTTGTAATTCATATGTTGTAATCAATAGAAGTGTGATGATCATCATTATTAGAGCATTTTCCCAAGGAAAAAAAGGAAAAATAAAATAAGGGGGGAGGCCAAAAGAAAAAAAGAAAGGCCCAAAAAAAGAGAAAATAAAGAAAATAAATAAATAAAAAGGGGCAATGCTACTATCTCTTTTTCCACACTTGTGCTTCAAAGTAGCATCTTGTCCTTCATGTAGTGAGTCTCATATATTGTGCTTCAAAGTAGCACCATGTTTTTCATATAGTGAGTCTCATATGTTGTCACTTTCATATACTAGTGGGAATTTTTCATTATACAACTTGGCTTGTATATTCCTACGATGGGCTTCCTCAAATGCCCTAGGTCTTCGTGAGCAAGCAAGTTGGATGCACACCCACTATTTTTCTTTTGTTGAGCTTTCATTCATTTATAGCTCTAGTGCATCTGTTGCATGGCAATCCCTACTCCTCATGTTGACATCAATTGATGGGCATCTCCATAGCCCGTTGATTATCCTCGTCAATGTGAGACTTTCTCCTTTTTTTGTCTTCTCCACACAATCCCCATCATCATATTCTATTCCACCCATAGTGCTATATCCATGGCTCACGCTCATGTATGGCATGAAAGTTGGAAAAGTTTGAGATTATTTAAGTACGAAACAATTGCTTGGCTTGTCGTCGGGGGTGTAGAATTTGGGAACATCTTTGTGTGACGAAAATGAAGCATAGCCTAACTATATGATTTTGTAGGGATGAACTTTCTTTAGCCATGTTATTTTGAGAAGACATGATTGCTTTGATTAGTACGCTTGAAGTATTACTATTTCTTATGTCAATATGAACTTTTATTTTGAATCATTTGGATCTGAACATTCATGCCACAATAGAGAAAAATACATTGAGAATTATGCTAGGTAGCATTCCACATCAAAAATCCTGTTTTTATCATTTACGTACTCGAGGACGAGTAGGAATTAAGCTTGGGGATGCTTGATACGTCTCCAACGTATATATAATTTTTTTATTGTTCCACGCTATTATATTACCCCTTTTGGATGTTTATGGGCTTTATTTTACACATTTATATCATTTTTGGGACTAACCTACTAACCGGAGGCCCAGCCCGTATTGCTATTTTTTGCCTATTTCAGTATTTCAAAGAAAAGGAATATCAAACGGAGTCCAAACGGAATGAAACCTTGGAGAGCATGATTTTTTGAACGAACGTGATCCAGAGGACTTGGAGTGCAAGTCAAGAAGCAATCGAGGCGGCCAGGAGATAGGAGGGCGCGCCCACCCCTCCTGGGCATGCCCCCTATCTCCTGGGCCTCTCGAGCGGCCACCGACGTACTTCTTCCTCCTATATATACCTACGTACCTAGAAAACATCCAGGGAGCCAACGAAAAACAATTTCCACCGCCGTAACCTTCTGTATCCGCGAGATCCCATCTTGGGGCCTTCGCCGTCGCTCCACCGGAGGGGGAATCGACCATGGAGGGCTTCTACATCAACACCATAGCCCCTCCGATGAGTTGTGAGTAGTTTACCACAGACCTTTGGGTCCACAGTTATTAGCTAGATGGCTTCTTCTCTTTTTTTGGATTTCAATACAATGTTCTCCCCCTCTTTTGTGGAGATCTATTTGATGTAACTCTTTTTGCGGTGTGTTTGTCGAGATCCGATGAATTGTGGGTTTATGATCAAGTTTATCTATGAGAAATATTTGAATCTCCTCTGAATTCTTTTATGTATGATTGAGTTATCTTTGCAAGTCTCTTCGAATTATCAGTTTGGTTTGGCCTATTAGATTGATCTTTCTTGCCATGGGAGAAGTGCTTAGCTTGGGGTTTAATCTTGCGGTGTCCTTACCCAGTGACAGAAAGGGTTGCAAGGCACGTATTGTATTGTTGCCATCGAGGATAAAAAGATGGGGTTTATATCATATTGCTTGAGTTTTATCCCTCTACATCATGTCATCTTTCTTAATGCGTTACTCTGTTCTTATGAACTTAATACTCTAGATGCATCCTAGATAGCGGTCGATGTGTGGAGTAATAGTAGTAGATGCAGGCAGGAGTCGGTCTACTTGTCATGAACGTGATGCCTATATACAAGATCATGCCTAGATAATCTCATAATTATTCATTTTTCTATCAATTGCTCGACAGTAATTTGTTCACCCACTGTAATACTTATGTTATCTTGAGAGAAGCCACTAGTGAAACCTATGGCCCCCGAGTCTATCTTTTATCATATAAGCTTTCAATCTACTTTTATTTGCATCTTTACTTTTTGCATCTATATTATAAAATACGAAAAATATATTTATCTTATCATACTCTCTCTATCAGATCTCACTTTCGCAAGTGGCCGTGAAGGGATTGACAACCCCTTTATTGCGTTGGTTGCGAGTTCTTTGTTTGTTTGTGTAGGTGCATGGGACTTTTGAGGAGCTTCCTACTGGATTGATACCTTGGTTCTCAAAAACTGAGGGAAATACTTACGCTACTTTGCTGCATCACCCTTTCCTCTTCAAGGAAAACCAACGCAAGCTCAAGATGTAGCATGTAGCATTATGCATCTTATCCCCCGCGCCCACCATTTACTAAAAAATATCATATCTATATTTAATCTTACCAAAAAGTTGAATACATAGACAATGCTAGTGCAAAAGTGTAGCCCATTGCTCTTATCAGTACATTTTATCATGTAACACTTGTACTTCCAGGGATTGGTAGTTGATTATGTAGCATCAATCTGCATCTTATCTTCATTATCCTCTATCCCTTCCAGTATTATCATATCTATAATTACTCTCTACAAAATGTAGAGTACACGCAATGCTTATGAAGAAGATTCTGTGCTGAAATTCTTGAGTTATCCTTCCGTTGGCATGGAGAAGGGCATTATAAAGCCAGTGTTAACTGTTAATGTAAGTCAGTCCTTCTAAAGCCTTTATCCTCAACTGCTATTTAATTTGCTCATACTCCCTATCGTTAACTGTTGTTTAGTTTGTTGTTTCTGTCAAAATGCATGTACGCAACAGTCGTAAGTTCCAAGTTTTACTTGTAAAACCAAATTCCTTATTCGTACCATGAACATTACTCAATACTCCCTATATGTATGCTTGTTTTTGTGGATCTATAATCCAGTGTGTGGTGAAGCAGCCCATGTTTGCACCTTGTCATCTCATGTTTTATCTTACTGATGTGGCCGATGATATGAACAACATGCCATGCACATTAACCAAAATAGGTACAATGATTGTCTTTGCCCTTCATCTATGCTTGTTATGTTGACATGGTAATCCAGTAGTGTGGTGAAGCTCCCCGCATTATGAACAATGCCAAATTATGCTATTGATATTTTGAACTTACTCTTTATTTTCTAATTTGAAATTGGATGGAATTAACAACACAATTATCATCTTTGTTTATACACGTGCAAAAATTGTCATCTCTTTGCTTGTTTCAGGGTGAGATGCCTGATGGCATGCACAAGTCTGCTGAAGGTTGTGAGACAAACTCAACATATATTGCAATAAAGAAGGCAAAACATCTTGAAGATAGCGATACGACCCCAAAGTCTTGTCTTGATGCAGTGTTCAAGTTACTTGAGACTAGCAGTCAGTCAAGCTCACAAAATTCACTGTCTGAATCAGTTCGACTTCTTCAGTCCCAAGTTCTAACAGAAAGGCATTATGCAACTCAACGTCGACTTGAAGTCCTATCTCTAAGAAAGATTGTGGAGAACACCAATGAGAACCTCAGTGCTAAATAGCTACACATGGAAGCTATGACCGACATGCTTGGCCGGTCTCACAGCCTTGCTCAGCAGCTTGCGCAGCAGTTCTCGCGCAAGGCTAACCTTTCTTGAAATGTCTTGGAAGTGGTGTTGGTTCAGTATTACTTTGTTACGCTGCAATGGCACCGAGTTTTTGTAATCTGCTTCTTCGTTGTGCTTTATGATCACTGGTGGCGAACTTCGATGCCCAATGGATGTAATATACCACAAATCCTTTATTGTATAGTGTAGGTTTATTCTAAGTTACTATGCAGTAATTTCTTTATTGTATAGAGTAGGTTTGTTCTTAATTCCTACTAGTTACTGCCATCATTCGCTATCTGAAAATAAATGGAGAAAATCTGATGTAGTCGACCAGGCCGAAACATTCGCCTCTAACTGGCCTGCTTTTTAGCGGGCCACAATTGGGCCAGCCTGCAACTTTCTTGGGCCTGAAAGGCCATTGGGGCCTTCACACTTTGCGCCAGGCCCACAACTTACATGGGCCTACATTCGGCCCAAAGTTTAGTTGGGCCTTTAGTGGACCCAGCTCTTAGTTGGGCCCATGTAGCTCTAGGCCATTAACAGGCTGAATATTGCGCTGGCCTGTTACAGCCCAGAAGTAACCATGGTCCTTTAGCAGGCCGAAATGCATGTTGGGCCTCAATTTTCACTAGTCGTCGATGGGCCTTCAGCAGGATGAAATGTAGAGCGGGCCTTTTTTGGCCCAGCTATATGACGTGCCATTACCAGGCCGAAACATATCTCGGGCCTGAGTTGGCCCACTGATATCTTGGGCCTTTAACAGGTGGAAAGCTTTGTAGAGGCATCAACGGGCCAAATTGTACGACAGGCCTTTAACATGCCCAAAGTCACATTGGGCTGAATTGTTGCCACCTTTATCACGGGCCGTTAGAGGGTCGGATGTCGCGTCAGACCATATATGGCCCATGGGCAGCACGGGCCATTCCCAGGCCGAAAGATACACCGGGCTGAAATGGGCCCATGTCTACATCGGGCCTCTAGCAGGCCGTAAAGTCACTGGGCCGTAATTGGGCCCAAATATTAGGCGAACAATTAATGGGCCAGATCTGGCTTCGGGCCGTAAATGGGCCATGTTTAAACGGGTTGTTATTGGGCTGGCCCACTAGTACCTGAGTAAATACTGCAGGCCTTTGACTGGGCTGGCCTTTTTAACCTATATGGGCCTTGGTTGGGCCCTACCATGTGTCGACGTATCATAGGCATGTCTCCTCCATTGGAAGGATGGCATCTAGCCCACCTAGGAGCCGACACGTGTTTCCTCCAGCCAATGATGATTTTACACGTGGAAAATCCCCATTGGTCCGGGTTATTAACAGGTTCTCGGATCCAAACCGGAACCCGGTAGCTTAACGGCGACCCGTTACGGTGGATGCCACGTGTCGGTCACCCTTGACGAAAGCACTTCCATGAGGCGCCATTTATCGTCATGGAAGTGGGCACTTCCATGATGATAATTTTGTTATTGTCATGGAACACTCCTATGACAACACAAGTATGATTATCTTGATTCTGTCATAAAATCGTCATGGATGTACATCATGACAGAAAATGTGACCTACTGTGACAAACATGAATCATCACGGAAGTGTGTTTTTTTGTAGTGCTTTATGTGTCTGGTCCTCTTGTGAAACCTTGGTTCCTTGGCCAGAGCAATGCCACCAGTGTTGTCATAGAACAGAGTCATTGGGTCCAGTGCACTGGGCACAACTCCAAGATCTGTAATGAACTGCTTCATCAAGAAACCCTCATTTGCTGCCTCCAAGGCAGCTATGTACTCCGCTTCGCATGTAGAATTAGCCACCATGCTTTGCTTGGAACTGCACCAGCTTAGTGCTCCCCCATTCAAAATTTATACATGTCCGATTTGGGACTTAGAGTCATTTGGATCAGTGTCAAAGCTTGCATCGATGTAACCCTTTACGACGAGCTCTTGATCACCTCCATAAACGAGAAACATTTCCTTAGTCCCTTGCAGGTACTTAAGGATATTCTTGACCGTTGTCCAGTATTTCACTCCTAGATCACTTTGAAACCTTCCGGCCATACTTATGGCAAGGCCGGCATTTGGTCTTGTGCACATCATCGCATACATGATAGAGCCTATGGCAGAGACATAGGGGTGACACTCATCTTTTCTCCCAACTTTACACCTTGTAAAACAGGCAAGAACCCCATATTGGACGGATCCATTTTGAACTTCTTCAAAATCTTATCAAGCTATGTGCTTTGTGAAAGTCCTATTAAGCGTCTTGACCTATCTCTATAGATCTTGATGCCTAATATGAAGGGAGCTTCTCCTAGGTCCTGCATTGAAAAACTCTTGTTCAAATATGCCTTCAAGTTTTCAAAAAGTTCTATATTGTTTCCAATAAGCAATATGTCATCCACATATAATATTAGAAACTCTATAGAGCTCCCACTCACTTTCTTGTAAATACAACCTTCTCCATAAACTTGTATAAACCCAAATGCTTTGATCACCTCATCAAAGCGAAGATTCCAACTCCCAGATGCTTGCACCAGTCCATAAATGGATCGCTGGAGTTTGCACACTTTGTCAGCATTCTGTGGACAGACAAAACCTTACGATTGCATCATATACAACTCTTCCTTAAGGAAACCGTGAAGGAATGATGTTTTGACATCCATCTGCCAGGTTTCATAATCGAAAAATGTAGCTATTGCCAACATGATTCCGACGGACTTAAGCATCGCTACGGGTGAGAAAGTCTCATCGTAGTCAACTCCTTGAACTTGTGAAAACCCCTTTGCCACAAGTTGAGCTTTATAGACAGTGGCATTACCGTCCGCGTCCATCTTCTTCTTGAAGATCCATTTATTCTGAATGGCCTTTCGCCCTTCAGGTAATACTTCCAAAGTCCATACTTTGTTTTCATACATGGATCCCATCTCGGATTTCATGGCCTCTAACCATTTGTCGGAATTCGGGCCCGCCATCGCTTCTCCATAGCTCGTAGGTTCATCGTCGGCCAACAACATGACCACTAAGACAGGGTTACCGTACCAGTCGGCAGTAGTACGCACCCTGGTCGACCTACGAGGTTCGAAAGTAACTTGATTCGAAACTTCATGATCACTATCATTAGCTTCCTTTTCAACTGATGTAGGTGTCACAAAAACATCTTTCTGTGTTGTGCTACTCTCTGGTTGAAGTACAAGTGCAATAACCTCATCAAGTTCTATCTGCGTTCAACTCAATTCTTTTGAGAGAAGCTCATTCTCGAGAAAGAACCCATTCTTAGCGACAAACAGTTTGCCCTCGGATCTGAGATAGTATGTGTACCCAATCGTCTCCTTTGGGTATCTTATGAAGATGCATTTGTCCGCTTTGGGTTTGAGCTTTTCTGGCTGAAGCCTTTTGACATAAGCATTGCAGCCCCAAACATTAAGAAAGACAGCTTAGGTTGCTTGCCAAAGCCCAGTTCATACAATGTCATCTCCACGGACTTAGATGGTGTCCTATTTAAACTGAATGCAGTTGTATTTAATGCATAATCCCAAAACGAGTGTGGCAGATCGGTAAGGGACATCATAGAACACACCATATCCACTAAGGTAGGATTACGACGTTCGGACACACCATTACACTGGGGTGTTCCAGGTGGCGTCAACTCTGAAACAATTCCACATTGTCTTAAGTGATCGCCAAACTCATAACTCAGATACTCTCCCCCTCGATCAGATCGTAGGAATTTAATCTTCTTGTTATGATGATTCTCAACTTCACTCTGAAATTGTTTGAACTTTTCAAATGGTTCAGATTTATGCTTCATCAAGTAAATATACCCATATCTACTCAAATCATCGGTGAAGGTGAGAAAGTAACGGTATCCACCGCATGCGTCAACACTCATCGGACCGCACACATCAGTATGTATGATTTCCAACAAGTCACTTGATTGTTCCATTGTTTTGGAAAATGAGGTTTTAGTCATCTTGCCCATGAGGCATGGTTCGCATGTGTCAAGTGATTCAAAATCTAGTGACTCCAAAAGTCCATCAGCATGGAGTTTCTTCATGCGCTTTGCACCAATATGACCTAAGCGGCAGTGCCACAAGAAAGTGGTACTATCATTATCAACTCTACATCTTTTGGCATCAATGTTATGGACATGTGTATCATCACTATTGAGATTCAATAAGAATAAACCCCTCACAATGGGTGCATGGCCATAAAAGATATTACCCATATAAATAGAACAACCATTATTCTTTGATTTAAATGAGTAACCATCTCGAATTAAACAAGATCCAGGTATAATGTGCATGCTCAACATAGACACTAAATAACAATTATTTAGGTTCATCACTAATCCTGATGGTAATTGAAGAGCGAGCATGCTGACGGCGATCACATCAACCTTCGAACCATTTCCCACAAGCATCATCACTTTGTCCTTTGCCAACCTTTGTCTATTCCTAGTTCATGTTTAGAGTTGCAAATGTGAGCAACCGAACTAGTGTCGAATACCCAGGCACTACAACAAGAGTTGGTAAGGTACACATCAATAACATGTATATCATATATACCTTTGTTGACGTTGGCCCCCGTCTCGTCAGCCAGATACTTCGGGCAATTCTGCTTCAAGTGGCCAGTTCCCTTGCAATAGAAGCACTTAGTTTCTAGCTTGGGTCCAGCCTTGGGTTTCTTCACGGGTGGAGCAACTGCTTTGCCACCCTTCTTGAAGTTTCCCTTATTTCCCTTGCCCTTCTTGAAACTAGTGGTCTTATTGACCATCAACACTTGATACTCCTTTTGGATGTCTGACTCCACGAGTTTTAGCATCACAAAAAGCTCGGAGACTGATTTGTTCATCCCTTGCATGTGATAGTTCAATATAAAGCTCTTGTAGCTAGGTGGTAGCGATTGAAGAACTCTATTAGTGACCGCCTCGGGCAGGAGCTCAACTCCCAATTCAGCCAGAAGGTTGTCGTACCCAGACATTTTGAGTATGTGCTCACTGTCGGAGCCGTTCTCCTCCATCTTGCAGGCATATAACTTATCAGAGGCCTCATACCTCTCGATCCAGGCATTTTTCTCAAAAATAAACTTCAACTCCTGGAACATCTCATATGCTCCATGACGTTCAAAACGCCTTTGAAGTCCCGATTCTAAGCCATACAACTTGGCGCACTGAACTATTGAGTAGTCATCAACACGCGACTACCAGGCGTTCAAACATCCAGAGTTGCTGGAGGGGGTGGCGCACCAAGCGGTGCATCAAGGACATAAGAATTTTGGGCAGCCGTGAGGGTAATCCTTGGATTATGGGCCCAGTCCACAAAGTTGCTTCCTTCATCTTTCAGCTTAGCTTTCTCTAGGAATGCATTGAAATTCAGGGAAGCTACTACGCGAGCCATTGATCTACAACATAATTTACAAAGATAACTTAGACTATTATTCAAGATAATGAGTTCAATTAATCATATTATCTAACAACTCCCACTCAAATCTGTTGGGGAACGTAGTAATTTCAAAAAAATTCCTACACACACGCAAGATCATGGTGATGGCATAGCAACGAGAGGGGAGAGTGTTGTCCACGTACCCTCGTAGACCGTAAGCGGAAGCGTTATCACAACGCGGTTGATGTAGTCGTACATCTTCACGACTCGACCGATCCAAGCACCGAACGTACGGCACCTCCGTGTTCAGCACACGTTCAGCTCGATGACGTTCCCCGGGCTCCAATCCAGCAAAGCGTCGGGGATGAGTTCCGTTAGCACGACGGCGTGGTGACGATGATGATGTTCTACCGGCGCAGGGCTTCGCCTAAACTCCGCGACGATATAACCGAGGTGGAATATGGTGGAGGGGGGCACCGCACACGGCTAAGGAACGATCCGTAGATCAACTTGTGTGTCATGGGGTGCCCCCCTGCCCCCGTATATAAAGGAGCAAGGGGGGAGGAGGCCGGCCCTAGGAGGGGGCGCGCCAAGTGTGGAGTCCTACTAGGACTCCCTAGTCCTAGTAGGATTCCACCTCCCTTGTTGGAGTAGGAGAAGGGGAAAGAGGGGGAGAGGAAGAAGGAAAGGGGGGCTGCGCCCCTTGTCCAATTCGGACCAGAGGGGGGGCGCAGGCCTCCTTCCTTTTGGCCTCTCTCCTCTATTCCCGTATGGCCCAATAAGGCCCATATACTCCCCGGCGAATTCCCGTAACTCTCCGGTATTCCGAAAATAACCGAATCACTCGGAACCTTTCCGAACTCCGAATATAGCCGTCCAATATATCAATCTTTACGTCTCGACCATTTCGAGACTCCTCGTCATGTCCCCGATCTCATCCGGGACTCCGAAATCCTTCGGTACATCAAAACTCATAAACTCATAATATAACTGTCATCGAAACTTTAAACGTGCGGACCCTACGGGTTCGAGAACTATGTAGACATGACCTAGAACTGTTTTCGGTCAATAACCAATAGTGGAACCTGGATGTTCATATTGGCTCCTACATATTCTACGGAGATCTTTATCGGTCAAACCGCATAACAACATACGTTGTTCCCTTTGTCATCGGTATGTTACTTGCCCGAGATTCGATCGTCGGTATCCAATACCTAGTTTAATCTCGTTACCGGCAAGTCTCTTTACTCGTTACGTAATACATCATTTCATAACTAACTCATTAGTTACAATGCTTGCAAGGCTTAAGTGATGAGTATTACCGAGAGGGCCCAGAGATACCTCTCCGACAATCGGAGTGACAAAACCTAATCTCGAATTATGCCAACTCAACATGTACCTTTGGAGACACCTGTAGAGCACCTTTATAATCACCCAGTTACGTTGTGACGTTTGGTAGCACACAAAGTGTTCCTTCTGGTAAACGGGAGTTGCACAATCTCATAGTTGTAGGAACTTTGTATAAGTCATGAAGAAAGCAATAGCAACATACTAAACGATCAAGTGCTAAGCTAACGGAATGGGTCAAGTCAATCACATCATTCTCCTAATGATGTGATCCCGTTAATCAAATGACAACTCTTTTGTCCATGGCTAGGAAACTGAACCATCTTTGATTCACGAGCTAGTCAAGTAGAGGCATACTAGTGACGATATGTTTGTCTATGTATTCACACATGTATTATGTTTCCGGTTAATATAATTCTAGCATGAATAATAAACATTTATCATGAAATAAGGAAATAAATAATAACTTTATTATTGCCTCTAGGGCATATTTCCTTCAGTCTCCCACTTGCACTAGAGTCAATAATCTAGTTCACATCACCATGTGATTTAACACCAATATTCACATCTGTATGTGATTAATACCCATAGTTCACATCGTCATGTGATCAACGCCCAAAGGGTTTACTAGAGTCAATAATCTAGTTCACATGGCTATGTGATTAACACCCAAAGAGTACTAAGGTATGATCATGTTTTGCTCATGAGAGAAGTTTAGTCAACGGGTCTGTCACATTCAGAGTCGTATGTATTTTGCAAATATTCTATGTCCACAATGCTCTGCACGGAGCTACTCTAGCTAATTGCTCCCACTTTCAATATGTATCCAGATTGAGACTTAGAGTCATCTGGATTGGTGTAAAAGCTTGCATCGTTGTAACTTTTTACGACTGGCTCTTTTATCACCTCCATAATCGAGAAACATCTCCTTAGTCCTCACTAAGGATATTCTTGACCGCTGTTCTAGTGATCTACTTTTAGATCAAAATTGTATTCCTTTGCCAAACTCAGAGCAAGGTATACAATAGGTCTAGTACACAGCATAGCATACTTTATAGAACCTATGATTGAGGCATAGGGAATGACTGTTCATTCTTTTCTATTTTCTGCCATGGTCGGGTTTTGAGTCTTACTCAACTTCACACCTTGCAACACAGGCAAGAACTCTTTCTTTGACTGTTCCATTTTGAACTACTTCAAAATCTTGTCAAGGTATGTACTCATTGAAAAATCTTATCAAGCGTCTTGATCTATCTCTATAGATCTTGATGCTCAATGTGTAAGCAACTTCACCAAGGTCTTTCTTTGAAAAACTCCTTTCAAACACTCATTTATGCTTTCCAGAAAAATTCTACATTATTTCCGATCAACAATATGTCATTCACATATACTTATCAGAAATGTTGTAGTGCTCCCACTCACTTTCTTGTAAATACAGGCTTCACCGCAAGTCTGTATTCAAACTATATGCTTTGATCAACTTATCAAAGCGTATATTCTAACTCCGAGATGCTTGCACCAGTCCATTGATGGATCGCTGGAGCTTGCACATTTTGTTAGCACCTTTCGGATCGACAAAACCTTCTGGTTGCATCATATACAACTCTTCTTTAAAAAATCCATTAAGGAATGCAGTTTTGACATCCATTTGCCAGATTTCATAAAATGTGGCAATTGTTAACATGATTCAGACGGACTTAAGCATAGATACGAGTGAAAAAATCTCATCGTAGTCAACACCTTGAACTTGTCAAAAACCTTTTGCGACAATTCTAGCTTTGTAGATAGTAACACTATCAGCGTCCGTCTTCCTCTTGAAGATCCATTTAATCTCAATGTCTCGCCGATCATTGGGCAAGTCAATCAAAGTCCATACTTTGTTTTCATACATGGATCTTATCTCAGATCTCATGGCCTCAAGCCATTTTGCGGAATCTGGGCTCACCATCGCTTCTTCATAGTTCGTAGGTTCGTCATGGTCTAGTAACATAACTTTCAGAACAGGATTACCGTACCACTTTGGTGCGGATCTTACTCTGGAAGACCTACGAGGTTCTGTAGTAACTTAATCTGAAGTTTCATGATCATCATCATTAACTTCCTCACTAATTGGTGTAGTAGTCACAGGAACAGATTTTTGTGATGAACTACTTTCAAATAAGGGAGCAGGTATAGTTACCTCATCAAGTTCTACTTTCCTCCCACTCACTTCTTTCGAGAGAAACACCTTCTCTAGAAAGGATACATTCTTAGCAACGAATATTTTTCCATTGGATTTGTGATAGAAGGAGTACCCAACAGTTTCCTTTGGGTATTCTATGAAGACGCACTTCTCTGATTTGGGTTCGAGCTTATCAGGTTGAAACTTTTTCATATAAGCATCGCAACTCCAAACTTTAAGAAACGACAGCTTAGGTGTCGCCTCAACGGATTTAGATGGTGCCCTTTTAAACGTGAATGCAGCTGTCTCTAATGCACAACCCCAAAACGATAGTGGTAAAACCGATAAGAGACATCATAGATCGCACCATATCCAATAAAGTGCAGTTACGACGTTCGGACACACCATAACGTTGTGGTGTTCCAGGTGGCGTGAGCTGTGAAACTATTCCACATTGTTTTAATTGAAGACCAAACTCGTAACTCAAATATTCGTCTCTGCGATCAGATCGTAGAAACTTTATTTTCTTGTTACGATGATTTTTCCACTTCACTCTGAAATTCTATAAACCTTTCAATTATTTCAGACTTATGTTTCATCAAGTAGATATACTCATATCTGCTCAATTCATCTTGTGAAGGTCAGAAAATAACGATACCCGCCACGAGCATCAACACTCATTGGACCGCATACATCGGTATGTATTGTTTCCAATAAGTCAGTAGCTCGTTCCATTGTTCCAGAGAACGGAGTTTTAGTCATCTTGCCCAAAAGGCATGGTTCGCAAGCATCAAATGATTCATAACCAAGTGATTCCGAAAATCCATCTTTATGGAGTTTCTTCATGCGCTTTACACCGATATGACCCAAACGGCACTGCCACAAATAAGTTGCACTATCATTATCAACTTTGCATCTTTTGGCATCAATATTATGAATATGTGTATCACTACGATCGAGATCCAACAAACTATTTTCATTGGGTGTATGACCATCAAAGGTTTTATTCATTTAAACAGAACAACAATTATTCTCTAATTTTAAATGAATAACCGTATTGCAATAAACATGATCAAATCATATTCATGCTCAACGCAAAGGCCAAATAACATTTATTTAGGTTCAACACTAATCCCGAAAGTATAGGGAGTGTGCGATGATGATCATATCAATCTTGGAACCACTTCCAACACTCATCGTCACTTCCCCTTCAACCAATCTCTGTTTATATAACTCCTGTTTCGAGTTACTAATCTTAGCAACTGAACAAGTATCAAATACTCAGGGGCTACTATAAACACTAGTAAGGCACATATCAATAACCTGTATATCAAATATACCCTTGTTCACTTCACCATCCTTCTTATCCACCAAATATTCAGGGCATTTCCGCTTCCAGTGACCATTTCCTTTGCAGTGTAAGCACTCAGTTTCAGGCTTTGGTCCAGCTGTGAGCTTCTTCGCGGGAGTGACAACTTGCTTGTCATTCTACTTGAAGTTCCCTTTCTATCCCTTTGCCCATTTCTTGAAACTAGTGGTCTTGTCAATCATCAACACTTGATGCTCTTTCTTGATTTCTACCTTCGTTGATTTCAACATCACGAAGAGCTCGGGAATCGTTTTCGTCATCCCTTGCATACTATAGTTCATCACAAAGTTCTACTAACTTAGTGATGGTGACTAGAGAACTCTGTCAATCACTATCTTATCTGGAAGATTAACTCCCACTTGATTCAAGCGATTGTAGTACCCAGACAATCTGAGCACATGCTCACTAGTTGAGCGATTCTCCTCCATCTTTTAGCAATAGAACTTGTTGGAGACTTCATATCTCTCAACTCGGGTATTTGCTTGAAATATTAACTTCAATTCCTGGAACATCTCATATGGTCCATGACGTTCAAAATGTCTTTGAAGTCCTGATTCTAAGCCATTAAGCATGGTGCACTAAACTATCAAGTAGTCATCATATTGAGCTAGCCAAACGTTCATAACGTCCGCATCTGCTCATGCAATAGGTTTGTCACCTAGCGGTGCATCAAGGACATAATTCTTCTGCGCAGCAATGAGATAAACCTCAGATCACGGATCCAATCCGCATCATTTCTACTAACATTTTTCAACACAATTTTCTCTAGGAACATATCAAAATAAACATATGAAAGCAACAACACAAGCTATTGATCTACAACATAATTTGCAAAATACTACCAGGACTAAGTTCATGATAAATTTAAGTTCAATTAATCATATTACTTAAGAACTCCCGCTTAGAAAGACATCCCTCTAATCCTCTAAGTGATCACGTGATCCAAATCAACTAAACCATAACCGATCA
This sequence comes from Triticum aestivum, assembly GCF_018294505.1. NCBI lineage: Eukaryota > Viridiplantae > Streptophyta > Magnoliopsida > Poales > Poaceae > Triticum > Triticum aestivum. The sequence continues at coordinate 679,880,865 of NC_057801.1, read as the reverse complement.
TCACATGAAATGGGGTAGCTTTCAATGGTGAACATCAATATGTTGATCATATCTACTATATCCTTCACGCTCGACCTTTCGGTCTCCGTGTTCCGAGGCCATATCTGCATATGCTAGGCTCGTCAAGTTTAACCTGAGTATTCCGTGTGTGCAAAACTGGCTTGCACCCATTGTAGATGGACGTAGAGCTTATCACACCCGATCATCACGTGGTGTCTGGGCACGCCGAACTTTGGCAACGGTGCATACTTAGGGAGAACACTTCTTGATAATTAGTGAGAGATCATCTTATAATGCTACCATCAAACAAAATAGAATAAGATGTATAATAGATAAACATCATATGCAATCAAAATATGTGACATGATATGGCCATGATCATCTTGCGCCTTTGATCTCCATCTCCAAAGTACTGTCATGATCTCTATCATCACCGGCACGACACCATGATCTTCATCATCTTGATCTATATCAATGTGTCGTCACATGGTCGTCTCGCCAACTATTGCTCTTGCAACTATTGCTATCGCATAGCGATAAAGTAAAGCAATTATTTGGCACTTGCATCTTATGCAACAAAGAGACAACCATAGAGCTTCTGCCAGTTGCCGATAACTTCAACAAAACATGATCATCTCATACAACAACTTATATCTCATCACGTCTTGACCATATCACATCACAACATGCCCTGCAAAAACAAGTTAGACGTCCTCTACTTTGTTGTTGCAAGTTTTACGTGGCTGCTACGGGCTGAGCAAGAACCGTTCTTACCTACGCATCAAAACCACAACGATAGTTCGTCAACTTGGTGCTGTTTTAACCTTCTCAAGGACCGGGCGTAGCGACACTCGGTTCAACTAAAGTTGGAGAAACTGACACCCGTTAGTCACCTGTGTGCAAAGCATGGCGGTAAAACCAGTCTCGCGTAAGCATACGCGTAATGTCAGTCAGGGCCGCTTCATCTAACAATACCGCCGAACCAAAGTATGACATGCTGGTAAGCAGTATGACTTGTATCGCCCATAACTCACTTGTGTTCTACTCGTGCATATAACATCACGCATAAAACATAGGCTCGGATGCCACTGTTGGGGAACATAGTAATTTAAAAAAAAATCCTACGCACACGCAAGATCATGGTGATGGCATAGCAACGAGAGGGGAGAGTGTTGTCCATGTACCCTCGTAGACCGTAAGCGGAAGCGTTATCACAATGCGGTTGATGTAGTCGTACGTCTTCACGATCCGACCGATCCAAGCACCGAACGTACGGCACCTCCGTGTTCAGCACACGTTCAGCTCGATGACGTTCCCTGGGCTCCAATCCAGCAAAGCGTCGGGGATGAGTCCGTCAGCACGACGGCGTGGTGACGATGATGATGTTCTACCGGCGCAGGGCTTCGCCTAAACTCCGCAACGATATGACCAAAGTGGAATATGGTGGAAGGGGGCACCGCACACGGCTAAGGAACGATCCGTAGATCAACTTGTGTGTCATGGGGTGCCCCCCTGCCCCCGTATATAAAGGAGTGGAGGAGGGGAGGGCCGGCCCTCTCTATGGCGCGCCCTAGGGGAGTCCTACTCCCACCGGGAGTAGGATTCCCCCTTTCCTAGTCCAACTAGGTGTCCTTCCAAGTAGTAGGAGTAGGAGACAAGGAAGGGGAAGAGGGAAGAGAAGGAAGGAGGGGACGCCGCCCCTCCCCCTAGTCCAATTCGGACTAGTCAATGGGGGGCGCGCGGCCTGCCTCTCCCTCTCCCCTAAAGCCCAATAAGGCCCATATACTTCTTCCCCCGTATTCCCGTAACTCCATGGTACTCCGAAAAATACCCGAATCACTCGGAACCTTTCCGAACTCCGAATATAGTCGTGCAATATATCGATCTTTACATCTCGACCATTTCGAGACTCCTCGTCATGTCCTCGATCTCATCCGGGACTCCGAACTCCTTCGGTACATCAAAACTCATAAACTCATAATATAACTGTCATCGAAACCTTAAGCGTGCGGACCCTACGGGTTCGAGAACTATGTAGACATGACCTAGAACTATTCTCGGTCAATAACCAATAGTGGAACCTGGATGTTCATATTGGTTCCTACATATTCTACGAAGATCTTTATCGGTCAAACCGCATAACAACATACGTTGTTCCCTTTGTCATCGGTATGTTACTTGCCCGAGATTCGATCGTCGGTATCCAATACCTAGTTCAATCTCGTTACCGGCAAGTCTCTTTACTCGTTACGTAATACATCATTTCATAACTAACTCATTAGTTACAATGCTTGCAAGGCTTAAGTGATGAGTATTACCGAGAGGGCCCAGAGATACCTCTCCGGCAATCGGAGTGACAAAACCTAATCTCGAATTATGCCAACTCAACATGTACCTTTGGATACACCTGTAGAGCACCTTTATAATCACCCAGTTACGTTGTGACGTTTGGTAGCACACAAAGTGTTCCTCCAGTAAACGGGAGTTGCACAATCTCATAGTTGTAGGAACTTTGTATAAGTCATGAAGAAAGCAATAGCAACATACTAAACGATCAAGTGCTAAGCTAACGGAATGGGTCAAGTCAATCACATCATTCTCCTAATGATGTGATCCCGTTAATCAAATGACAACTCTTTTGTCCATGGCTAGGAAACTTAACCATCTTTGATTCACGAGCTAGTCAAGTAGAGGCATACTAGTGACACTATGTTTGTCTATGTATTCACACATGTATTATGTTTCCGGTTAATACAATTCTAGCATGAATAATAAACATTTATCATGAAATAAGGAAATAAATAATAACTTTATTATTGCCTCTACGGCATATTTCCTTCAAAATCAGCATCCCTCCGGTTGTCCGAGTGTAACATGATCCAGATTCACCAACCCAAGTCCGACCATCACGTGAGATGAGGTGGTTTCAATGGCGAACATCTCCATGTTGATCATATATACTATATGACGCATGTTCGACCGTATGGCCCCTTGTGTTTCGAGGCCATGTATGTACATGCTAGGCTCGTCAAGTTTAACCCAAGTGTTCCGCATGTGCAAAACTGGCTTTCACCCATTGTATGTGAACGTAGAGTCTATCACACCCGATCATCACGTGGTGCTTCAAAACGATGAACTTTCGAAATAGTGCACACTTGGGGAGAACACAATTTTATCTTGAAATTTTAGTGAGGGGTCACCTTATAATGCTACCGTCGTCCTAAGCAAAATTAGATGCATAAAAAGGATTAACATCACATGCAAATCATAAGCGACCTGATATGACCGTCATCTTGTGCTTTTGATCTCCATCTTGAAAGCACCGGCATGATCTCCATCGTCACCGGCATGACACCATGATATCCATCATCATGATCTCCATCATCGTGTCGTCATCGGGGTTGTCCGCCAACCATGCTTCTACAACTATTGCTACCTCTTAGTGATAACCCGCAAGTATACGGGATAGTTGTAGCCTCTTTTGATAAGTAAGAGTGTCGAACCCAATGAGGAGCTAAAGGTAGAACAAATACTCTCCCAAGTCCTATCGGCCACTAATACGACTCTATGCACGCTTGATGTTCGCTTTACCTAGAACAAGTATGAAACTAGAAGTACTTTATAGGTGTGATAGGATAGGTTTGCAAGATAATAAAGAGCACATAAATAAAAACTAGGGGCTGTTTAGATAAATATGCAATAAAGTAAATAAAGCGAGTGTGGAAAAGTGGTGGTAGTAGTTGTGAAAGTGTCCCTAAGCAATTGACTACGTTACTAGACCGGTAATCACTATTGCAATTCTATTTGAGGGAGAGGCATAAGCTAACATACTTTCTCTAATTGGATCATATGCACTTATGGTTGGAACTCTAGCAAGCATCCGCAAATACTAAAGATTCATTAAGGTAAACCCCAACCATAGCATTAAAGTATCAAGTCCCCTTATCCCATACGCAACAATCCCCTTACTCGGGTTTGTGTTTCAATCACTCACGCAACCCACTATAAGCGAATCATGAACGCATTGCAACACCCTACAGTGGGAATCCCTCACGCTTGCATGACACGGAGGGCACAATAGGGTAGCACCAATAATAAAACATGCAACTCAAACCAATCATAGCAGTTCATCAATCACCGGTAGGACAACGAAAATCTACTCAGACATCATAGGATGGCAACCCATCTTTGGAAATAATATGAAGCATAAAGCACCATGTTCAAGTAGAGGGTACAGCGGGTTGCGGGAGAGTGGACCGCTGTAGATAGAGGGGGGAGGTGATGGAGATGTTGGTGAAGATGGCGGAGGTGTTGGTGAAGATCGCGGTGATGATGATGGCCCCCGACAGCGTTCCAGCGCCACCGGAAGCAAGGGGGAGAGAGCCCCCCTTCTTCTTATTCTTCCTTGACCTCCTCCCTAGATGGGAGAAGGGTTTCCCCTCTGGTCCTTGGCTCCCATGGCTCGGGAGGGGCGAGAGCCCCTCCGAGATTGGATCTATCTCTCTGTTTCTGCGTTCTCAGATTCTACCCCTTCACCGTTTCTTTAATATCCGGAGATCCGACTCCAATTGGGGTGAATCTTTCGCCCAGATTTTTCTCATAAAATTAGCTTTCTTGCGGCAAAAGAAGAGCGTCAACCGCCTTACGGGTGGCCCACGAGAGTCCAGGGCACGCCCCCCTTTCTCGTGGCCACCCTGGACACCGTTTCACGTTGATTCTTCCTCCGGAAAATCCCAAATATTCCAAAATAATTCTCCATCCGTTTTTATCCCGTTTGGATTCCGTTTGATATTGGGTTTCTGCAAAACATAAAACATGCAACAGACAGGAACTGGCACTGGGCACTGGATCAATATGTTAGTCCCAAAAATAGTATAAAAAGTTGCCAAAAGTATATGAAAGTTGAATAATATTGGCATGGAACAATCAAAAATTATAGATACGACGGAGAGGTATCAACATCCCCAAGCTTAATTCCTGCTCGTCCTCGAGTAGGTAAATGATAAAAAAAGATAATTTTTGATGTGGGATGCTACCTAGCATAATCTTGATCATATGTCTAATCATGGCATGAATATTAAGACACGAGTGATTCAAAGCAATAATCTATCATTTGACATAAAAACAATAATACTTCGAGCGTACCAATAAAGTAATCATGTCTTTTCAAAACAAAATGGCCAAAGAAAGTTATCCCTACAAAATCATATAGTCTTGTTGTTACTCTATCTTCATCACACAAAGTATTTAATCATGCACAACCTCGATGACAAGCCAAGCAATTGTTTCATACTTTAATAATCTCAAACTTTTTCAACTTTCACGCAATACATGAGTGTGAGCCATGGATATAGCACTATAGGTGGAATAGAAAATTATGGTGGGGGTTATGTGGAGAAGACAAAAAGGGAGAAAGTCTCACATCGACGCGGCTAATCAATGGGCTATGGAGATGCCCATCAATTGATGTCAATGCGAGGAGTAGGGATTGCCATGCAACGGATGCACTAGAGCTATAAGTGTATGAAAGCTCAAACTGAAAACTAAGTGGGTGTGCATCCAGCTTGCTTGCTCATGAAGACCTCGGGCATTTGAGGAAGCCCATCATCGGAATATACAAGCCAAGTTCTATAATGAAAATTCCCACTAGTATATGAAAGTGATAACTCAAGAGACTCTCTATATAAAGAACATGGTGCTACTCTGAAGCACAAGTGTGGTAAAAGGATAGTAACATTGCCCCTTCTCTCTTTTTCTCTCATTTTTTTCTTTTATTTTTCATTTTTTTATTTTTTATTTCTTTTTGGTGGGCTTCTTTGGCCTCTTTTTTTTATTTGGGCTTCTTTGGCCTCTTTTATTTTTCATAAAGTCCGGAGTCTCAACCCGACTTGTGGGGGAATCATAGTCTCCTTCATCCTTTCCTCACTGGGGCAATGCTCTAATAATGATGATCATCACACTTTTATTTACTTACAACTCAATATCGAGAACAAAGATATGACTCTATATGAATGCCTCCGGCGGTGTACCGGGATGTGCAATGATCTAGCGTAGCAATGACATCAAAAAACGGACAAGCCATGAAAACATCATGCTAGCTATCTTACGATCATGCAAAGCAATATGACAACAAATGCTCAAGTCATGTATATGATGATGATGGAAGTTGCATGGCAATATATCTCGGAATGGCTATGGAAATGCCATAATAGGTATGTATGGTGGCTGTTTTGAGGAAGATATAAGGAGGCTTATGTGTGACAGAGCGTATCATATCACGGGGTTTGGATGCACCGGCGAAGTTTGCACCAACTCTTGAGGTGAGAAAGGGCAATGCACGGTACCGAAGAGGCTAGCAATGATGAAAGGGTGAGAGTGTGTATAATCCATGGACTCAACATTAGTCATAAAGAACTCATATACTTATTGCAAAAATCTACAAGCCATTGAAAACAAAGTACTACATGCATGCTCCTAGGGGGATAGATTGGTAGGAAAAGACCATCGCTCGTCTCCGACCGCCACTCATAAGGAAGATAATCAATAAATAAAATTGTGCTCCAACTTCATCACAAAGCGGTTCACCATACGTGCATGCTACGGGAATCACAAACCTCAACACAAGTATTTCTACTAATCCACAACCACCCACTAGCATGACTCTAATATCACCACCTTTATATCGCAAAACTATTGCAAGGAATCAAACATACCATATTCAGCGATCTACAAGTTTATGTAGGATTTTATGACTAACCATGTGAATGACCAATTCCTGTCATCTCTCTAAATAGATATAAGTGAAGCAAGAGAGTTTAATTCTTTCTACAAAAGATATGCGCACGCTCTAACAAATATAAGTGAAGCAAAAGAGCATTCTACAAATGGCGGTTGTCTATATGAAGAGAAACAGGCAATCCAAACTTCAAATGATATAAGTGAAGCACATGAAGCATTCTATAAAGCCATACTCAAAAGATTTAAGTGAGGTGCAATGAGCATTCTATAAATCAACCAAGGACTATCTCATACCAGCATGGTGCATAAAATAAAAATGAAAACTAAATGCAAAAGACGCTCCAAGACTTGCACATAATGCATGAACGAAACGAATTTGAAAACATATCGATACTTGTTGAAGAAAGAGGGAATGCCTTCCGGGGCATCCCCAAGCTTAGACGCTTGAGTCTCCTTGAATATTTACTTGGGGTGCCTCGGGAATCCCCAAGCTTGAGCTCTTGCCTCTCTTCCTTTTCCTCATATCGAGACCTCCTCGTTTAGACACTTCATCCACACAAAACTTCAACAGAAAACTCGGTAAGATCCGTTAGTATAATAAAGCAAATCACCACTCTAAGTACTGTTGAAAACCAATTCATATTATTTTTTTGCATTGTGTCTACTGTAATATAACTTTTCCATGGCTTAATCCACTAATATAAATTGATAGATTCATCAAAACAAGCAAACTATGCATCAAAAACAGAATCTGTCAAAAACAGAACAGTCTGTAGAAATCTGAACATCCACCATACTTATGGTACCCCAAAAATTCTACCAAAATTAGGACAAATAAACAAGTTGTAAAGAAAAACAGCGCAAAAGGAATCAGAACCAAATGACATTCCAGTTAAAAATGTAAAATCGCGCACTACAGGAAAAGTTTCTGTCCTGCACCGTACAAACCAACAAGCATTGTAAACCTCCTAAAGGCAAACCTTGGCACATTATTTTTATAATACATGGAATTATACAAGGGGATAATTATTTTTGATGAAAAGTTTCTGTAATCAAGATTCACAAAGTTTTCGTGAGCATGAACAAAGTTCAAGGCTAGCTCCCACTTCAACAATGCTTGTCTTTCTCACTTTCACTTTCCTTTTTGAAAAGTTTTAGGTTCCCCTCTTTATTTTATTTTTAAACTATATAAAAGCACTCAACAGAAATAAATGGCTCTCTAAAACTTCCGGGTTGTCTCCCTGGCAGCGCTTTCTTTAAAGCCATTAAGCTAGGCATTTAGTGCTCAAGTAATGAATCCACCCGGATCCCAAGGTATATCAAAGCCAATTTTAGTTAACAATGATTTGTAATTTAGTAGTGAGCACAAAGTAACATATATCATGCAACAATGAAGTCTAACTCTCTTACTATGCATCGGCATGTCATAAAAGAACAATTCATGCACACCAAGTAAAGGCCAATGCATAGTATAAGCAGTTTCTTGCAATTCTATCGTGTTGGAAACATAGAGAGGTGGAGACATAGTTCCTCTCTCATAATAATTGCAAGTAGGAGCAGAAAGAACATGCATATTATATCTATCAAAATCATCATGTGCAACAGTAAAAGGCAACCCATCAATATAATCCTTAATAAGCACAAACTTCTTCGATATAGTGTAGTCGGGAGAATTCAAAAAGATAATAGGACTATCATGCGTGGGTGCAATAGCAACAATTTCATGTTTAACATAAGGAACTATATCTAGTTCATCTCCATAAGCATAATTCATATTGGCATCTTGGCCACAAGCATAGCAAGCATCATCAAAAAGGGATATTTCAAGAGAATCAACGGGATCATAGCAATCATCCTTCAGTAAGCACGAAGGGGAATTAAACAATGTATGAGTTGAAGAGTTACTCTTATTAGAAGGTGGGCACGGGTGATCAATCCGCTCTTCCTCCTTTTGTTCTTCGCTCTCATCATCATATTTTTCATCCAATGAGCTCACGGTTTCATCAATTTCTTCTTCCATAGCTTCCTGCAAAATATTAGTGTCTTCTTGGACAGCGGAGAAGTCCTCAATATATGGTTTAACATAGGCATTAGAAGCATAATTATCATAACAATATTGAAATATGGCAAAAATTTCAGATTTGTAAAGAGTAGCATCATACTTTTCAATCAAAGAAGCAATCTCATAAGCACCCTTAAAAGCAACAAATTCTTCAATTTGTTGAACATCATAGTAATTATAAACACCCTTAGCATACGAAGATACGATTCCATTATCACTAAACAAGCATTTATAGGGTAGGTGTTTCTTAGGGTCTTCAGAACAACAAGTAAACTCATATATTTCACATAAATTCCAAGCATAGCATTGCAAACGCTGAATTTGATCCCATAATAGTTTCCCTTTTTCAGATATACGGTGTCACACATAACAAGCATGCTCATCTAAAGATTTGCCCTCAACTAAGCTAGTTGGGGTTTCAGCACGAGCACAAAGGGATCGAAGACGATCCAAGTAAAAAGCTTCAGGAGTGTGATAGATTTTGAGTGGTTCTTCAACCATTGGTGCAGCAGGTACAACTAATTTTTTTGGTATTTTGCATTTCCTACCCATAACTAAAGATAGAAAACAACTAAGAACAGCAAATAAAAATTACTTAGTGATAAAGCAAACAAGCACACACGAGAATATTCACCCCACGCTATGACTCCCCGACAACGACGCCAGAAAAAGGTCTTGATAACCCGCAAGTATACGGGATAGTTGTAGCCTCTTTCGATAAGTAAGAGTGTCAAACCCAACGAGGATCTAAAGGTAGAACAAATACTCTCTCAAGTCCTATCGGCCACTGATACGACTATACGCACGCTTGACGTTCGCTTTACCTAGAACAAGTATGAAACTAGAAGTACTTTGTAGGTGTGATAGGATAGGTTTGCAAGATAATAAAGAGCACGTAAATAAAAACTAGGGGCTGTTTAGATAAAGATGCAATAAAGTAAATAAAGCGAGTGTGGAAAAGTGGTGGTAGGAGTTGTGAAAGTGTCCCTAAGCAATTGACTACGTTACTAGACCGGTAATCACTATTGCAATTCTATTTGAGGGAGAGGCATAAGCTAACATACTTTCTCTACTTGGATCATATGCACTTATGGTTGGAACTCTAGCAAGCATCCGCAAATACTAAAGATTCATTAAGGTAAAACCCAACCATAGCATTAAAGTATCAAGTCCCCTTTATCCCATACGCAACAATCCCCTTACTCGGGTTTGTGTTTCCGTCACTCACGCAACCCACTATAAGCGAATCATGAACGCATTGCAACACCCTACAGCGGGAATCCCTCACGCTTGCGCGACACGGAGGGCACAATAGTACAGCACCAATAATAAAACATGCAACTCAAACCAATCATAGCAGTTCATCAATCACCGGTAGGACAATGAAAATCTACTCAGACATCATAGGATGGCAACACATCATTGGAAAATAATATGAAGCATAAAGCACCATGTTCAAGTAGAGGGTACAGAGGGTTGCGGGAGAGTGGACCGCTGTAGATAGAGGGGGGAAGGTGATGGAGATGTTGGTGAAGATGGCGGAGGTGTTGGTGAAGATCACGGTGATGATGATGGCCCCCGGCAGCGTTCCGGCGCCACCGGAAGCAAGGGGGAGAGAGCCCCCCTTCTTCTTCTTCTTCCTTGACCTCCTCCCTAGATGGGAGAAGGGTTTCCCCTCTGGTCCTTGACTCCCATGGCTTGGGAGGGGCGAGATCCCCTCCGAGATTGAATCTATCTCTCTGTTTCTGTGTTCTCAGATTCTACCCCTTCACCGTTTCTTTAATATCCGGAGATCCGTAACTCCAATTGGGGTGAATCATTCGCCTAGATTTTTCTCATAAAATTAGCTTTCTTGCAGCAAAAGAAGAGCGTCAACCGCCTTACGGGTGGCCCACGAGAGTCCAGGGCGCGCCCAGGGGGAGGGCGCGCCCCCTGTCTCGTGGCCACCCCGGACACCATTTCGCGTTGATTCTTCCTCCGGAAAATCCCAAATATTCCAAAATAATTCTCTGTCGGTTTTTGTCCCGTTTGGATTCCGTTTGATATTGGGTTTCTGCGAAACATAAAACATGCAACAGACAGGAACTGGCACTGGGCACTGGATCAATATGTTAGTCCCAAAAATAGTATAAAAAGTTGCCAAAAGTATATGAAAGTTGAATAATATTGGCATGGAACAATCAAAAATTATAGATACGACAGAGACGTATCACTTAGCGATAAAGTAAAGCATTACATAGCACTTAATGATTGACACCCAGGTCATACAAAAAGTAAAGACAACTCTATGGCTCCTGTAGGTTACCGTATTCATCGACATGCAAGTCATGATAATCTATACAAAACATGATCATCTCATACATCAAATATATCTCATCATGTCTTTGGCCATATCATATCACAACATACCATGTAAAAACAAGTTAGACGTCCTCTACTTTGTTGTTTCATGTTTTACGTGGCTGCTATGGGTGACTAGTAAGAACCGTTCTTACCTACGCAAGGGCTCAACGGTGATATTTGATAACCCACAAGTATAGGGGATCAATTGTAGCCTCTTTCGATAAGTAAGAGTGTCGAACCCAATGAGGAGCTAAAGGTAGAACAAATATCCCCTCAAGTTCTATCGACCACCGATACAACTCTACGCACGCTTGATGTTTGCTTTACCTAAAACAAGTATGAAACTATTTTGTGAGAATAAAACTAAGAATAAATTTCAAGGTAATAAAAGTAGATAGCTTTTGTCAATAAGAATGTCATTTGTCCCTAGGCAATCGATAACAAGTATCGGTAATCATTCTTGTAATTTTATATGAGGGAGAGGCATGAGCTAACATACTTTCTCTACTTGGATCATACACACTTATGATTGGAACTCTATCAAGCATCCACAACTACTAAAGATCATTAAGGTCGTGAAACCCAACCATAGTATTAAGTATCAAGTCCTCTTTACTCCCATACGTCATAACCCACCTACTTGGGTTTAAGTTTCTGTCACTCTCGCAACCCACCGTAAGCGAACCATGAACATATTGCAACACCCTACAGCGGGGGTCCCTCACGTTTGCGCGTGATGGAGGGCACCATAGGACAGCACCATAAATAAAATATACAATATACCAACCAAGATCATGATTAACCCATAGGACAAAATGGATCTACTCAAACATCATAGGATAACCATAGATCATTGGGAAATAATATATGGACTTGAGCACCATGTTTATGTAGAGATTACAATGGGGGGAAGAGGTGTTACACATCTGCATAGAGGGGGAGAAAGTTGGTGTTGACGGTAGCAAGGTTGTTGATGTAGATCCCCGTCACGATCCTAGCCCCGGCGGCGTTCCGGTGCCACCGGGAGAGAGGGGGAGAGAGCCCCCCTCCTTCTTCTTCTTCCTTGGCCTCCCCCCTAGATGCTAGGAGGGTTCCCCCTCTGGTCCATGGCCTCCATGGCTGTGGAGGGGCGAGAGCCCCTCCGAGATTGGATATGTCTCTCTGTCCTCTTTTGTTTCGCGCTCTCCCAGATCTGGCCATTCATGGTTTCTTAAATTTCGGAGATCCGTAACTCCGATTGCGCTGATCTTTTTACACGATTTTTTCCGGATATAAGCTTCCTTGCGCCCGAAGTAGAGCTCCAACCGACGTATGAGGAGGGTACTATACACCAGGGCGCGCCAGGGGCCTGGGGCGCGCCCTGGTGGGGTGTGGTCCGTGTGGGCCTCCGTTTGCGGTGATTTCAACTCCCAAAAATCACAAATATTTCAAAATAATTCTCCATGGAGTTGCATCACGTTTAGACTTCGTTTGATATGGATTTTCTGTGATACAAAAACTGGCAACAAACAAGAATTGGCACTGGGCACTGGATAAGTAAGTTAGTCCAAACAAATCATATAAAAAGTTGCCAAAAGTATGTAAAACATGTATAATATTGGCATGAAACAATCAAAAACTGTAAATATGACGGAGGTGTATCAATATTCAAGTTTCTATTTAACCTTCTACAAGGACCGCCTTTGTTGAATCCGATTCAACTAAGGTGGGATAGGCAGACACCCATGAGCCATCTTTATGCAACAAGTTGCATGTCAGTCGATGGAACCGGTCTCATGTACATGGACATGTAAAGTTGGTCTGGGCCGCATCATCCCACAATACCGCCGGATCAAGAAAAGACCAAGGAAGAAAGAAATCTGAATATTAATGCCAAAACTCCTTTGCGTTCTACTCATGATGTCATCTAAGCATAGACCTTCTCATAATGCCACTGTTGGGGAACGTTGCATGGGAAACAAAAGTTTTCCTACGCTCACAAAGATCAATCTAGGAGATGCACATCTACGAGAGGAGAGATTGAATCTACATACCCTTTTAGATCGCTAAGCGGAAGCGTTAAGAAATGCGGTTGATGTAGTCAAACGTCTTCTCGATCCAATCACGATCCGTCCACGAACTTCCTATCAAGTGTCGAACGGACGGCACCTCCGCGTTCAACACACGTATGGCTCGATGACGTCTCCTCCTTCTTGATTCAGCAAGAGAGGGAGGATAAGTAGATGGGATCTCAACTAGCACGATGGTGTGGTGGAGATGGTGGTGGAGCAATCCCAGCAGGGCTTCGCCAAGCGCCTCCGGAACTACGAACGAGGAAGAACGAGAGAGAGAGGAGGCCACAACGCGTGGGGATTGTTGTGTCCGGCCCTTACACCTCCTCCACACTATATATAGGGGTGTTGAATGGCTGGGGTGCAGCCCTAGCCCCTCCCCCAAGGAGGGGAGGCGGCCAAAGGGGAAGGAGTGCCCTCCAAGCCAAGTGGAGGGCCCCCCTCTTTAGGGTTTTCCTTCCCCCTAGGTGGATGGTCCTTAGGGGGTTGGTGCGCCTGGCCCAATAAGGCTAAGAAGCCCCCTCCTACAACCCATGCATGCCCTAGGTGCTAGAGGGACCCTTTCGGACTCCTCCGGAACCCTCCGGAAGCTTCCCGGTACAATACCGGTAAAATCTGAATCTTTTCCGGTAGCCAAAATATGACTTCCCATATATAAATCTTTACCTTCGGACCATTTCGGAGCTCCTCGTGACATCCGGGACTCCGAACAATATTCGATCACCAATGTGAATATCCCAATACTACTCTAATGTCACCAAACGTTAAGTGTGTAGACCCCGCGGGTTCGAGAACTATGCAGACGTGACCAAGACACCTCTACGGTCAATAACCAATAGCGGGACCTGGATGTCCATATTGGTTCCCACATATTCTATGAAGGATTCAGCTAATCCCGTATGAAGTTTCCTCTATCCATCGGTAAGTTACTTGCCCGAGATTCGGTCGTCGGTATCTCCATACCTAGTTCAATCTCGTTACCGACAAGTCCCTTTACTCGTTCTGTAATACAAGATCCCGTGACTAACTCCCTAGTCACATTGCTTGCAAGCTCATTGTGATGTTGTATTACCGAGTGGGCCCGAGATACCTCTTTGTCATACGGAGTGACAAATCTCATTCTTGATCCATGCCAACTCAGCAGACACCCTCGGAGATACCTGTATAGCATCTTTATAGTCACCCAGTCACGTTGCAACATTTGATAAACACAAGGTACTCCTCCGGTGTCAGTGAGTTGCATGATCTCATGATCATAGGAACAGATACTTGACAAGCAGAAAGCAATAGCAATAAACTTGATACGATCATATGCTACCCTTATAGTTTGGGTCTTGTCCATCACATCACATCAAATGACAACTCATGTCTATGGCTAGGAAACCATAGCCATCTTTGATCAACGAGCTAGTCCGGTAGAGCCTCGCTAGGGACATATTGTTGTCTATGTATCCGCACATGTACTTGAATTTCCAGTCAATACAATTATAGCATGGATAATAAATGATTATCACGAATAAGAAAATATAATAATAATCATTTTATTATTGCCTCTAGGGCATATTTCCAATAGAGACATATTTTCTTTAAGAAGCATGCTTTTTTGCTACTTAAGTAATAAGTGCTTCAGGTGGAGCACGAAACAACATTTAACATTCAACTAACATAAAGCGGCAAATCCACAACTAGGAAGTTCATAAATTTTGTATATTCATCGCAAAAAGGAAAGGGAATACAGTTTGCAAAAATTAAAATTAAAATTTGAGTCATATATTCACTGCATAATAGTCGAGTTTGGATCATGTAATATTCACCAGGGAGTCCAGAATTGTGTACAGACCTTTGCATGGATGGAAGCCAAACAAACAATTAATCATGTGGTTGCTTCAAGTAGCGAGCACGCCTGTCGTAACCCCGTTGAATTCATCCCCACGGACGAAATTAAGGAGAATCGGAGTCTGGAAAACCAACTCAAAAATGAAGCGTCGCCATCTGCCTGATCGCCGCCACTGCCAAAAAAAAACTAACCTAAACTACTAGTCGGCGAGGATCCCCTTCCCAGCCCGGTCGCACGAACAACAACAACAGGGGAAAAGGGACCCATGGACTCATCAGAGAAACTTGGAGGGGGTGGGTTTGCCCTAGCGACCGCAAGCTAGAGGAAAAGAGTCACGAAGGGGACTTGGCTTTCTCTCTATGTGAAACTCTAGCCCAGATTCTGGTCAGCAAAGTACTAGCTAGTCCTACCTCTGTTTTCTTTACTTGAGAGAATCTCTCTAGGCACTTTTTTTACTCGCCAAGGGATTGGTGAAATTCACTAGGGCGTCATAAGTCACGTACGTAGTACGTGGATTAGTTGCAGCGTCAGACCAGAACTCATTGATCGACGTAGTAGCTCATAAATTCCTACGGGACACCTTAACGAGAAAAGGACCCTAATAATCAAGGCCACAGTACGTACGTACGTGATCAAACGAAATGACTAGTCGACACGTATGAGCACCCACCCACACACACTGCACCGATCTTTGGATCCGCTAGCTTGCTCTCGAGTCACAGCTGCTACCTCAGCACCTGTGCACGCACGCACGCGAGAAATAAATTAAGCTTCAGTTACACCGGCCAGGCCAGCTCGATCGATGGACACTCTCACTCCCATCGCATTCGTAATTAACTATACTAGTAGTACTATAGTTATCATTAACCCAACCAAAACCGACCGCCAAAACCTAGGATAGGGTAGAGCATCAAGCTAATTAAACTAGTGCTGCTTAATTAATGCCTCGGCTAGTAGATGGCTGGGTTCTAGTTTGGTCAACATAGCTACTCTAGTACTGCCTGCTCGGAACAGCTAACTGCACAGTATACTTCTAATCGAGTGGTACAGTTGGCGGTGAGTGGACTGCTGAGACGTACAGCTAGGCACTGCTAGAGAAGCCTAGCGCGTCGTCAACTTGGATCGTGCTGGCCTATTTCCGGCTTAAGCCGTCCACGTCACGCGTGGAAACCAGCAGGGGACGGGACGCGCACGCACGTACGTGGACGTTTGATGTATCACGAGATGACCACATCTTCGTCTCCACCGCATTGGCTAGTCGCAGCAGGCTTAGCCCGTGCAGCGACTGATCCCGCTAGTTTGAAAATCAGGCAGGGCACACTGATACTGGCGAAGTTCAAATTCTGTAGCAGTATTGCCACGCTTAACTATATGACGTTTGGTCCTGCTAATTTCTAACTGAGAAATGTAAGTTTTCCGTCCTTCTAGTCCGTCAACATACGATTGGTCCCCCAAGAACTTCTTTTGTAGACAATCGATCCTTCAAGTGTCAAAACAGGCAAGTTTTATTTGAATTTTGGTCTTTTGTAAAAACCGGCCACGTGGGAGAGGTTTCCAGGATTGCTAAAATGTGGCCGGTTTTCCACAGAAACCAGGGTTTGGACGAAACTCACCCGGTTGGTTCCGAGGCTTGAAGAACCATATGTCTATCAGAAAAATATTTAGAGACGAACGGCATACTTTCGTGATGAGTGAACTGAAGGGGCGAAAAACATAATCTCTCTTTCCAAAATGAGGGGTGGGAAATTCGAACTCTACTATGTGCAATGCGTGTGTGACGCCGGGAGTTCTCACAGATTCAGGGCTGTGCCTGCGCATGGACAAGGGCCACATGGCATGATGCTCAGTCTCCGTGTCTACCTCGCGTGGCAGCGATTAAACAGCTGGCCCGATCGGTCGGGACAATAACAAAATCCGGTCCTGTTCCACCCTCCGCCTCCGGGACGTAGCACGCCTCGTCCAGTCGTCCTATCGCCCTCTGCCTGCCGTTGCTGTGGGATGTTTCAGTCCGTCGCGCGTACGTACCGCCGTCGCCGATAGGACTGAGGTCGAAACTGAGCATCAGCATCCATCCCTATCTATCTCAACCAGAGGCACGTAAATACTCCTGTGCTAGTGCAAGCTGTTTCCTATACTTTCATAACGAATTTGAACTGTGAAGTTCTAAATGGAGTGGATGCGTGGTGGTGGTAGTGTGCAAAATGCCGGGTACTACGCGGTAAAGACAACTCCAACGCACGACCCCAAACGGACGTCCGTTTTGTCGAAATTTTATCCGTTTGGGTAGGGCAATAGGCCGACGTCCGGCAGTTTTCTGGATCCGCCGGCCATGCGCCCAACACGCGGGTGCATCTCGACCGTGTCTCGTCCGACTGCACGTAATTTTTGCAAATGTAATTTTGTCAGCGGTCATGGTTCATGCAAGCGGCCATAGTCCATGCCAACGGCCATAGTCATGCTGGCAACAAAGCCAGCGACCGGCAAACATATCTCAGCCTACAAAATGATCAAGCCTCGAGTTTCACGTCGGCAACAAAGCCAATGGCTGGCACGCTAGTCAGCCTTCAAAATGATCAAGTTTTCATGTCGGCAACTGACACACTAGCCAGCCTTAAAAAAGAACGACCATAGTCCATGGCCGAGGCCTCCCTAGTTCAGGCCGTCTTGGTCGAACATCTCCTTTTATCGCTTTGCGAACTAAGTCTTTCTCTTTGGGGACATGTTGGTCAAGTCGACGCTCATGATTGCTAGCGCCACCTCTTTTGCTTTGGTGTCGGCATTGGTGGCCTCGATCGCGAGCTTCTTCGATTGAGTGGCCTCCTCCATGTCGAGCTTCCTCCTCTTGGCGGCCCCCTCCATGTCAAGCTTCTCTATTTGGAGCTCCAAGTATATCTTCATTTGCTCCTTCTCTTCCCCATAACTTCCTTTTGAGTCATTATGTCGTGCAAAGTTGCTTGCAAGGCTATGGATGCCGCATCACGCTTTTCCTCGACCTTCGAGTTGGTCTTGCCCCTCGGCCTCTTGAGCAAATCTCGATTCTCAACCATGGCCGCCGTCCCTCCTTTCTTCTTTAGAGCGGCATATTGATCTTTGAACTTGAGACAATCTTTGATGAGCGATCAACAATGGGTGAGAGTGAAAGGCTTGTTCTTATGTCGGTCCTTGAAGGTTTCCAAAGATTGAAATGCCTACACAATCAAAGAGAAGGCCATAAATGTAATAGCAAAGAATGCAAGATGCAACAAACATGAACATGGTATAGCAATGAAAATATGAGAGGTCATACCAAGTCACGCACGACTAGGCCACTCACGGGACGGGCTTCGACGCTCTCAAGCGCAGCGCAATACTTGTTGCATTATTGTTGAATTAATCCCAATCTCTTTTGGATTGAGTTGATGCCTCGGGTGCTCGCAAACTTGTAGGGCACAAACTTCCTCCGCTCATGAAAGGTTTTATGAACTCTCATCCAAAAGATGGATCCTTTTTACTCGGCACCGGTCTTGGGATCTTGGCTTATCTCCATCCAACTCTCGTAAATCAAAGTGTCCTCTTCTTTGTTGTATGATCCCATGCGAATGCTTTGCTTCCTCCTTTTTGCCTCAACTCTTCGGGTGAGCTCATCCGTAAACAATGGCTCCTCCGCAATGTCAACCTCTTCTTCCTCATCTTCACAATACATGTCATCATCTTCATGCCATGAGTTGCCATGGTTGTCGGTCTCTTCTTCATGGGCACCAAAGTTGTCGGCACCATATTGGTCGCAGCCGTCTTGGCTTTGGATCTCTTCGGGATCGAAGGCATGGCCTTGGTCATCAACGTGGAAGGCTTAGCCACGGCACTCATAGAGGAAATTGTCCATGAACGCGGTGTAATCAGGGTCGTCGATCGTCGGCATCGGGATTGACATTTTGTCAAACAGCTTACGAGCGTCGGGAGGGTTGACCGTAGGAATCGACCGAGACTGCTTCCTTTGCATCCTGTCGGACGACTGGCTAGCCCCACTAAACCCAGGCGTGATGTTGAGGTCGATGACGGCCGAAATGGCCACGCTGCCGTCCAGCGACGTGGAGAACCGGGTCTGGCCATGCAGTCGTGGGGGTTGAAACCCGACCGTCTCCAGTGTTATGAAGGAGCTCGATGACTGGTACTGCGGAGGGCGAATGGTAGAAGCATGTGATCGCCGCGGCGATGGCGGCGGTGGAGAGAATGGCTAACCCGGGTCGGCATAACCCTAGCATAACGAGGGCCTACGTCATCGCTACCTGCGTGGCCTTGGTGAGGATGGCCTTGTTCTGGTCGACGATGGCCTTATGTTGCGTGACTTGTTGCAAGGCTGATCGGCGGCGAATTCGGCAATGGCTTTCTTCTCCGCCTCCCTTGCCCACCGGACCTCCTCTTGACCGATTCCTCATCGAGCCGCGCGAGCTCCACCGGCGTGAGCTCCGACCGCAGTTTCTTCAGGCCGTTTTTCTTCCTCACGCGATGCTTAGTGGCGCCCGGGGCCCCGGGTTTCTTCGGGGCGCCGGCCATGGAGGTGGAATGGTAGGGGGCGCTGAAGGGTTTTGGGGGATGGGAGGGAAAATGGGCGCGGTGTGTCCTCAACGGGCGGGTCATTGGAGGACAAGGACGCGTGTCCCGCCTGTCAGCCCACTGTCAGCAAACACGGTCCAAATTTGGTCTGAGAATGGTTCAAAAGCAAACAGAAAACGGACATTTATCCGTTTTCTTCTGTCGTGTGAGGATGTGTTTTGTGTCCATCTTGTTATTATCTATAGATCGTGTAGGCTAGGAATACGGGATAGATCAATCTGTATATACACTGTCTATGCATCTATATTCATCTGTGAGGAGAGGATCACAGAGAGATGAGAGGAGAAAGAGTGGCTACCTTCACCTGTAGTGGAGAAGCTCCCGGTGCCGGCCATGGTGAGGTGGTCGGTGATGGCAGAGAGTGGTGAGTGCGTGAGTGGCAGCAATGGAGTGGCTGGTGGCGCTTCCCATCGCTTCAGTGCCTGCCTCTGGATCGGATTAGGGTTAGGAGTGGGGAACAGTGGCGGCGACGAACCTCGTACCTCGTGCCCCTGGTTCCCACCTCCTCTTTATAGCACTGCGCGACAGAGGCCCACCAGGCTTGCTTGGGCTGGACGCCCCCGATTAGGGCGTGGGTCAAGGGCCCAATGAGCCGTTGGGCCCATTGTTGAAGAGATCAACTTAACACATGGACTCATGGGTCACCACATAACATTCAGAAAACGGCCATGGCCCTCCGGAGTAACCATGGCCATGTCCCCGCCTACATCAGCTGCATGACAAAGAATGTGCCAGGCTCGAGTTTGGCACCAACACCATAGCTAGAGCATTATATATAGGCCAGGAAGTGACTAGTAGCACAAGGCTTATTTCCTTTCCCCTAGCGCTCGAGGCCTAGGGTTTCCCTGTCCTCCTGGCATCGCCGCCTGGAGTTTCTTGTAGATCTGATTCCTCTGCTAGAGGATCGATCTTGATCTCGTGCTTCTCGCGCTATTTTGGAGGGTGGCCCTCTCTTCTCGACCGAACTCGCTGGCGCTTGACAAAGGGTTAGGGTTACGGAAGGCCTTTGCTGGGTTGCGACATGGCGACGGAGGTGACTGGATCACGGGCGAGTAACGTGGAAGATCCAAGTGTGTTGCTGGAACGACTGCATCTGAAGGATGATGAGCGGGATAATCTTGTCTGGGAGGAGGAGGCGGAGGATCCAGATGAGAAACCGAAGTGGCTTGCGTTGGCTAGGGTTCTAACCACAAAATCTTTTGGTCAGGGGGCCTTGATCGCAGACATGAAAGCTGCATGGAATCCTGCGAGGGATGTAGTCTGGAGAAGGATAAATTCCAACCTGTTCTCGATACAATTCAACTGCCTGGCGGATTGGAATAAGCCATTGAACCAGGGTCCTTGGGACTTCAAGGGGATGGCTTTGATCATAGCAGAATACGATGGTTTTAAGAAACAGGAATCTGTCAAGTTGGACAAGATTGGAACTTGGTGCCAAATACATAAGCTACCGGATATGGTCCTGAAGAGGGAAGAATTTGTGAAGAATATGGCACAACGAATAGGCGAGGTTGTGGAGGTTCAGATCGTTCTCCCTAATGGTTTTATTGGTGAGTTCATCAGAGCCAGAGTGAAACTGGATGTAGCCAAGAAATTGACGAGGTTTGTGGGTTTTACAAAAGGGGGCGAGACTGAGTATTACCAAGTCAAGTTTGAAAAGCTCCCTGTGTTCTGCTTTATGTGTGGCCTACTTGGTCATTGGCACGAGGAGTGCGGTTCGGGGGAGCATGATAAAAAGGATATGGAGTGGGGTTCCTTTATTATGGCGTCACCCAGAGTGGCTGGTGGTAGCAGGAACCCGGCTAGAGGTGCTGGGCGTGGCTCGGGTCATGTCCCGGACGCTGGTGGTGAGGATGACGATGCCGAAGCTGGTGGAAGGCGAGGAGGATTAGCAGGGCTCCGTAGCCAGGGCCGTTGCTTTGGGAGGGGCGTGCAGGCTAGAGAATCCCAGTTTAACAGTTCAGGTGGTGAGCACATGCACACGAGCTGGCGGTATAATGCTTCTAGCACACAGAGTGAACCAGGACCTGGGTTTATCTCTGAGCTGAATGGGTCCTTACCGGAGACTCGGGATGATGCACTAATTGTTCGTAAAAGAGGCCCAGACGACGCCCAAACGGCTTCAGTACCAGTGGCTGTGGAGGCGGCTCCGGCAGAGATGGGGGTCATCGTTCCTGCGGGGTTTACATCAAAGAAAGTGGTTCAGTTTGAGGGGTCGGATATGCCTAGCAGCTCAGATATGGGTACACCACAGAAGAATGCGAATCGCAAAAAGTTTAATATGGATGAAGGTGTTGCTATTGACAGTACATCAACTAGTGGATCGGTGGCCTCCTCGGCGGAGGACCGCCGGGAGCAATGAATCTACTAAGTTGGAACTGCCGGGGGGGACTCCCGGACAGTTCGAGATCTCGCGACTTTGGTCAAGTCGCATTCCCCTACTCTCGTCTTTTTGTGTGAGACGAGACAATCTGCTAGCAAAATGAAGAGGTAGATTGGGCCTGAAGGGGTCTGATGGTGTTGATCCTATTGGTAATAGTGGAGGTTTGGCACTATTTTGGCATGAGGATCTGAAAGTGGATGTTAAATTCTCAAATGCCCGCTGTATGGATGTTCATGTACAAGCTGGGCCGGATGAACAACCGTGGAGACTGACGTGTGTATATGGTGAACCGCGGGTGGAGGATCGTCCTCTTATGTGGTCTTTGATGCAGAACCTGTGTGCAAAGTCAGATTTACCATGGCTGGTGGTGGGTGAGTTCAATGAATGTATGTGGGACTCCGAGCATTTTTCTATAACCACGAGAGCTCTAGTTCAGATGCAACTATTCCAGGATATCCTGGAGACGTGTGACTTGGCCGACCTGGGTTTTATTGGGGTCCTGTACACATATGATAACAAGAGAAGCGGGCACGCAAACGTGAAAGTTCAGCTGGATAGGGCGGTTGCGAATCCCGCTTGGAGGAATATTTTCTTTAACACCCTAGTAAGCCACCTTGCTTCTCCCTGTTCGGATCACGTGCCTGTTCATGTGTTCTATGATGAGGTGGGTGATAGGCCAACTAAGCCAAGGCGCAGGCAATATGAGATTATGTGGGAAAGAGAACATGCGCTACAGGACTTGATTGCAAAGGCCTGGCTGGAGGCAGGGGAGAAAGCATCCCTAGGGGACGTGCACGCGGCCTTATGGGATACGATGAAAACGTTGTGCAAATGGAGTAAGGAGAACTTTGGCGGTGTAGCTCGGGAAATTGAAAAGTCAAGGACTCAGCTTGAGGAACTCATGTTGATGAATGCAGACAGATGTGAGATTCGTAAGGTAACACATAGAATGAATGAGTTACTCTACAGAGAAGAGTTAATGTGGATGCAACGATCCCGTATTACTTGGCTTAAGGAAGGGGACCGAAATACAAAAAAAATTCAATCAAAGGCTGTGTGGAGAGCTAGAAAGAACCGTATAAAAATGTTGGGGAACATAGTAATTTCAAAAAAAATTCCTACGTACACGCAAGATCACGGTGATGGCATAGCAACGAGAGGGGAGAGTGTTGTCCACGTACCCTCGTAGACCGTAAGCGGAAGCGTTATGACAACGCGGTTGATGTAGTCGTACGTCTTCATGATCCGACCGATCCAAGTACCGAACGCACGGCACCTCCGAGTTCAGCACATGTTCAGCTCGATGACGATCCCCGGGCTCTGATCCAGCAAAGCGTCGGGGATGAGTTCCGACAGCACGACGGTGTGGTGACGATGATGATGTTCTACCGGCGCAGAGCTTCGCCTAAACTACCGAGGTGGAATATGGTGGAGGGGGGCACCGCACACGGCTAAGGAACGATCCGTAGATCAACTTGTGTGTCATGGGGTGCCCCCCTGCCCCCGTATATAAAGGAGCAAGGGGGAGGAGGCCGGCCCTAGGAGGGGGCGCGCCAAGTGTGGAGTCCTACTAGGACTTCCCAGTCCTAGTAGGATTCCACCTCCCTTGTTGGAGTAGGAGAAGGGGAAAGAGGGGGAGAGGAAGAAGGAAAGAGGGGCTGCGCCCCTTGTCCAATTCGGACCAGAGGGGGGCGCAGGCCTCCTTCCTTTTGGCCTCTCTCCTCTATTCCCGTATGGCCCAATAAGGCCCATATACTCCCCGGTGAATTCCCGTAACTCTCCGGTACTCTGAAAAATACCCGAATCACTCGGAACCTTTCCGAACTCCGAATAGTCGTACAATATATCGATCTTTACGTCTCGACCATTTCGAGACTCCTCGTCATGTCCCCGATCTCATCCGGGACTCCTAACTCCTTCGGTACATCAAAACTCATAAACTCATAATATAACTGTCATCGAAACCTTAAGCGTGCGGACCCTACGGGTTCGAGAACTATGTAGACATGACCTAGAACTATTCTTGGTCAATAACCAATAGCGGAACCTGGATGCCCATATTGGCTCCTACATATTCTACGAAGATCTTTATCGGTCAAACCGCATAACAACATACTTTGTTCCCTTTGTCATCGGTATGTTACTTGCCCGAGATTGGATCGTCGGTATCCAATACCTAGTTCAATCTCGTTACCGGCAAGTCTCTTTACTCGTTACGTAATGCATCATTCCGTAACTAACTCATTAGCTACATTGCTTGCAAGGCTTATAGTGATGTGCATTACCGAGAGGGCCCAGAGATACCTCTCCGACAATCGGAGTGACAAAACCTAATCTCGAAATACGCCAACCCAACATGTACCTTTGAGACACCTGTAATACTCCTTTATAATCACCCAGTTACGTTGTGACGTTTGGTAGCACCCAAAGTGTTCCTCCGATAAACGGGAGTTGCATAATCTCATAGTTACAGAAACATGTATAAGTCATGAAGAAAGCAATAGCAACATACTAAATGATCAAGTGCTAAGCTAACGGAATGGGTCAAGTCAATCACATCATTCTCCTAATGATGTGATCCCGTTAATCAAATGACAACTCTTTTGTCCATGGCTAGGAAACATAACCATCTTTGATAAACGAGCTAGTCAAGTAGAGGCATACTAGTGACACTATGTTTGTCTATGTATTCACACATGTATTATGTTTCCGGTTAATACAATTCTAGCATGAGTAATAAACATTTATCATGATATGAGGAAATAAATAATAACTTTATTATTGCCTCTAGGGCATATTTCCTTCAGTCTCCCACTTGCACTAGAGTCAATAATCTAGTTCACATCATCATGTGATTCAACACCAATATTCACATTTGTATGTGATTAACACCCATAGTTCACATCGTCATGTGACCAACACCCAAAGGGTTTACTAGAGTCAATAATCTAGTTCACATAGCTATGTGGCTAACACCCAAAGAGTACTAAGGTGTGATCATGTTTTGCTCGTGAGAGAAGCTTAGTCAACGGGCCTGTCACATTCAGAGCTGTATGTATTTTGCGAATATTCTATGTCTACAATGCTCTGCACGGAGCTACTCTAGCTAATTGCTCCCACTTTCAATATGTATCCAGATTGAGACTTAGAGTCATCTGGATCAATGTAAAAGTTTGCATCGATGTAACTTTTATGACGAACTCTTTTATCACCTCCATCATCGAGAAACATCTCCTTATTCCACTAAGGATAATTTTGACCAATGTCCAGTGATCTACTTTTAGATCACTATTGTACTCCTTTGCCAAACCAGGGCAGAGTATACAATAGTTCTGGTCCATAGCATGGCATACTTTTATAGAACCTATGACTGATGCATAGGGAATGACTTTCATTCTCTTTCTATTTTCTGCCGTGGTCGGGATTTGAGTGTTACTCAATTTCATACCTTTGCAACACAGGCAAGAATTCTTTCTTTGACTGTTCCATTTTGAACTACTTCAAAATCTTGTCAAGGTATGTACTTATTGAAAATCTTATCAAGCGTCTTGATCTATCTCAATAGATCTTGATGCTCAATATGTAAGTAGCTTTATTCAGGTCTTTCTTTTTAAAGAACTCCTTTCAAATACTCCTTTATGCTTTCCAGAAAAATTCTACATCATTTCTGATCAACAATATGTTACTCACATATATTTATCAGAAAGGCGGTAGTGCTCCCACTCACTTTATTGTAAATACAGACCTTTCCAAAAGACTGTATAAAACCATATGCTTTGATCAACTCATCAAAGCGTATATTCCAACTCCGAGATGCTTGCACCAGTCTATTGATGGATCGCTGGAGCTTGCACAATTTGTTAGCACCTTTAGGATTGACAAAACCTTCTGGTTGCATCATATACAACTCTTCTTTAATAAAACCATTAAGGAATGCAGTTTTGACATCCATTTGCCAGATTTCATAAAATGTGGCAATTGCTAACATGATTCGGACAGACTTAAGCATCGCTACAGTTGAGAAAATCTCATTGTAGTCAACACGTTGAACTTGTCGAAAAACCTTTCACAACAAGTCGAACTTTGTAGATAGTAACACTACTATCAGTGTCCGTCTTCCTCTTGAAGATCCATTTATTTAACTTGGCTTGCTGATCATCGAGCAAGTCAACCAAAGTCCACACTTTGTTCTCATATATGGATCCTATCTCAGATTTTATGGCCTCAAGCCATTTCGCGGAATCTGGGCTCATCATCGCTTCCTCATAGTTCGTAGGTTCATAAGTTCTAGTAACATGACTTCTAGAACACGATTACCGTACCACTCTGGTGCGGATCTTATTCTGGAAGACCTACGAGGTTTGGTAGTAACTTGATCTAAAGCTTCATGATCATCATCATTAGCTTCTTCACTAATTGGTGTAGGAATCACAGGAACTGATTTCTGTGATGAACTACTTTCCAATAAGGGAGCAGGTACAGTTACCTCATCAAGTTCTACTTTCCTCCCACTCACTTCTTTCGAGAGAAACTCCTTCTCTAGAAAGGATCCATCTTAGCAACGAATAACTTGCCTTCGGATCTGTGATAGAAGGTGTACCCAACAGTTTCCTTTGGGTATTCTATGAAGACGCACTTCTCCAATTTAGGTTCGAGCTTATCAGGTTGAAACTTTTTCACATAAGCATCGCAGCCCCAAACTTTAAGAAACGACAACTTTGGTTTCTTGCCAAACCACAGTTCATAAGGCGTCGTCTCAATGGATTTTGATGGTGCCCTATTTAAAGTGAATGCAACTGTCTCTAATGCATAACCCCAAAACGATAGTGGTAAATCGGTAAGAGACATCATAGATTGCACTATATCCAATAAAGTACTATTATGACGTTCGGACACACCATTACATTGTGGTGTTCCAGATGGCGTGAGTTGCGAAACTATTTCACATTGTTTCAAATGAAGACCAAACTCATAACTCAAATATTTGTCTCCACGATCACATCGTAGAAACTTTATTTTTCTTGTTACGATGATTTTTCCACTTCACTCTGAAATTCTTTGAACTTTTCAACTATTTCAGACTTATGTTTCATCAAGTAGATATACCCATATCTGCTCAAATCATCTTGTGAAGGTCAGAAAATAACGATACTTGCCACGAGCATCAACACTCATTGGATTGCATACATCGGTATGTATTTCCAATAAGTCAGTAGCTTGTTCCATTGTTCCAGAGAACGGAGTTTTAGTCATCTTGCCCAAAAGGCACGGTTCGCAAGCATCAAATGATTCATAACCAAGTGATTCCGAAAATCCATCTTTATGGAGTTTCTTCATGCGCTTTACACCGATATGACCCAAACGGCAGTGTCACAAATAAGTTGCACTATCATTATTAACTTTGCATCTTTTGGCATCAATATTATGAATATGTGTATCACTACGATCGAGATCCAACAAACTATTTTCATTGGGTGTATAACCATCGAAGGTCTTATTCATGTAAACAGAATAACAATTATTCTTTAACTTCAAATGAATAACTGTATCACAATAAACATGATCAAATCATATTCATGCTCAACGCAAACGCTAAATAACATTTATTTAGGTTTAACACTAATCTCGAAAATATAGGAGTGTGTGATGATGATCATATCAATCTTGGAACTATTTCCAACACTCATCGTCACTTCCCCTCAACTAGTCTCTGTTTATTATGTAACTCCTGTTTCGAGTTACTAATCTTAGCAACCGAACAAGTATTAAATACTTAGGGGTTACTATAAACACTAGTAAGGCACACATCAAACACCTGTATATCAAATATACCCTTGTTCACTTTGCCATCCTTCTTATCCACCAAATATTTAGGGTATTTCTGTTTCCAGTGACCATTTCCTTTGCAGTAGAAGCACTCAGTTTCAGGCTTTGGTCCAGCTTTGGGCTTCTTCACGGGAGTGGCAACTTGCTTGCCATTCTACTTGAAGTTTCCGTTTCTTTCCCTTTGCCCTTTACTTGAAACTAGTGATCTTGTCAACCATCAACACTTGATGCTCTTTCTTGATTTCTACCTTCGTAGATTTCAACATCACGAAGAGCTCGGGAATCGTTTTCGTCATCCCTTGCATACTATAGTTCATCACAGAGTTCTACTAACTTGGTGATGGTGACTAGAGAACTCTGTCAATCACTATCTTATCTGGAAGATTAACTCCCACTTGATTCAAGCGATTGTAGTACCCAGACAATCTGAGCACATGCTCACTAGTTGAGCGATTCTCCTCCATCTTTTAGCCATAGAACTTGTTTGAGACTTCCTATCTCTCAACTCGGGTATTTGCTTGAAATATTAACTTCAACTCCTGGAACATCTCATATGGTCCATGACGTTCAAAACGTCTTTGAAGTCCCGATTCTAAGCCGTTAAGCATGGTGCACTAAACTATCAAGTAGTCATCATATTGAGCTAGCCAAACGTTCATAATGTCTGCATCTGCTCCTGCAATAGGTCTGTCACCTAGTGGTGCATTAAGGACATAATTCTTCTGTGCAGCAATGAGGATAAACCTCAGATCACGGATCCAATCCGCATCATTGCTACTAACATATTTCAACACAATTTTCTCTAGGAACATATCAAAATAAACATATGAAAGCAACAACGCGAGCTATTGATCTACAACATAATTTGCAAAATACTACCAGGACTAAGTTCATGATAAATTAAAGTTCAATTAATCATATTACTTAAGAACTCCCACTTAGAAAGACATCCCTCTAATCTTCTAAGTGATCACGTAATCCAAATCAACTAAACCATAACCGATCATCACGTGAGATGGTGTAGTTTTCAATGGTGAACATCACTATGTTGATCATATCTACTATATGATTCACGCTCGACCTTTCGGTCTCCGTGTTCCGAGGCCAT
Source organism: Triticum aestivum (assembly GCF_018294505.1). NCBI lineage: Eukaryota > Viridiplantae > Streptophyta > Magnoliopsida > Poales > Poaceae > Triticum > Triticum aestivum. Next base: position 679,851,924 of record NC_057801.1, on the reverse strand, counting down.
ATCTGCATATGCTAGGCTCGTCAAGTTTAACCTGAGTATTCTGTGTGTGCAAAACTAGCTTGCACCCGTTGTAGATGGACGTAGAGCTTATCACACCCGATCATCACGTGGTGTCTGGGCACGACGAACTTTGGCAATGGTGCATACTCAGGGAGAACACTTCTTGATAATTAGTGAGAGATCATCTTAAAATGCTACCGTCAATCAAGGCAAGATAAGATGCATAAAGGATAAACATCACATGCAATCAATATAAGTGATATGATATGGCCATCATCATCTTGTGCTTGTGATCTCCATCTCCAGAGCACCGTCATGATCACCATCGTCACCGGCGCGACACCTTGATCTCCATCGTAGCATCGTTGTCGTCTCGCCAACTATTGCTTCTACGACTATCGCTACCGCTTAGTGATAAAGTAAAGCAATTACAGGGCGTTTGCATTTCATACAATAAAGCGACAACCATATGGCTCCTGCCAGTTGCCGATAACTCGGTTACAAAACATGATCATCTCATACAATAAAATATAGCATCACGTCTTCACCATATCACATCACAACATGCCCTGCAAAAACAAGTTAGACGTCCTCTACTTTGTTGTTGCAAATTTTACGTGGCTGCTACGGACTTAGCAAGAACCGTTCTTTGCTACGCATTAAAACCACAACGATAGTTTGTCAAGTTCGTGCTGTTTTAACCTTCGCAAGGACCGGGCGTAGCCACACTTGGTTCAACTAAAGTGAGAGAGACAGACACCCGCCAGCCACCTTTAAGCACGAGTGCTCGTAACGGTGAAACCAGTCTCGCGTAAGCGTACGCGTAATGTCGGTCCGGGCCGCTTCATCTCACAATACCGCTGAACCAAAGTATGACATGCTGGTAAGCAGTATGACTTGTATCGCCCACAACTCACTTGTGTTCTACTCGCGCATATGACATCTACGCATAAAACCAGGCTCGGATGCCACTCTTGGGGAACGTAGTAATTTCAAAAAAAATCCTACGTACACGCAAGATCATGGTGATGGCATAGCAACGAGAGGGGAGAGTGTTGTCCACGTACCCTCGTAGACCGTAAGCGGAAGCGTTATGACAACGCGGTTGATGTAGTGGTACGTCTTCACGATCCGACCGATCCAAGTACCGAACGCACGGCACCTCCGAGTTCAGCACACGTTCAGCTCGATGACGATCCCCGGGCTCCGATCCAGCAAAGCGTCGGGGATGAGTTCCGACAACACGACGGCGTGGTGACGATGATGATGTTCTACCGGCGCAGAGCTTGGCCTAAACTCCGCGACGATATGACCGAGGTGGAATATGGTGGAGGGGGGCACCGCACACGGCTAAGGAACGATCCGTAGATCAACTTGTGTGTCATGGGGTGCCCCCCTGCCCCCGTATATAAAGGAGCAAGGGGGGAGGAGGCCGGCCCTAGGAGGGGGCGCGCCAAGTGTGGAGTCCTACTAGGACTCCCTAGTCCTAGTAGGATTACACCTCCCTTGTTGGAGTAGGAGAAGGGGAAAGAGGGGGAGAGGAAGAAGGAAAGGGGGGTTGCGCCCCTTGTCCAATTCGGACCAGAGGGGGGGCGCAGGCCTCCTTCCTTTTGGCCTCTCTCCTCTATTCCCGTATGGCCCAATAAGGCTCATATACTCCCCGGCGAATTCCCGTAACTCTCCGGTACTCCGAAAAATACCCGAATCACTCGGAACCTTTCCGAACTCCGAATAGTTGTCCAATATATCAATCTTTACGTCTCGACCATTTCGAGACTCCTCGTCATGTCCCCGATCTCATCCGGGACTCCGAACTCCTTCGGTACATCAAAACTCATAAACTCATAATATAACTGTCATCGAAACCTTAAGCGTGCGGACCCTACGGGTTCGAGAACTATGTAGACATGACCTAGAACTATTCTTGGTCAATAACCAATAGCGGAACCTGGATGCCCATATTGGCTCCTACATATTCTACGAAGATCTTTATCGGTCAAACCGCATAACAACATACTTTGTTCCCTTTGTCATCGGTATGTTACTTGCCCGAGATTCGATCGTCGGTATCCAATACCTAGTTCAATCTCGTTACCGGCAAGTCTCTTTACTCGTTACGTAATGCATCATTCCATAACTAACTCATTAGCTACATTACTTGCAAGGCTTATAGTGATGTGCATTACCGAGAGGGCCCAGAGATACCTCTCCGACAATCGAAGTGACAAAACCTAATCTCGAAATACGCCAACCCAACATGTACCTTTGGAGACACCTGTAATACTCCTTTATAATCACCCAGTTACGTTGTGACGTTTGGTAGCACCCAAAGTGTTCCTCCGGTAAACGGGAGTTGCCTAATCTCATAGTTACAGAAACATGTATAAGTCATGAAGAAAGCAATAGCAACATACTAAACGATCAAGTGCTAAGCTAACGGAATGGGTCAAGTCAATCACATCATTCTCCTAATGATGTGATCCCGTTAATCAAATGACAACTCTTTTGTCCATGGCTAGGAAACATAACCATCTTTAATAAACGAGCTAGTCAAGTAGAGGCATACTAGTGACACTATGTTTGTCTATGTATTCACACATGTATTATGTTTCCGGTTAATACAATTCTAGCATGAATAATAAACATTTATCATGATATGAGGAAATGAATAATAACTTTATTATTGCCTCTAGGACATATTTCCTTCAAAAAAAGCTAGTAGACACTAGTGGTCGGGTCTTCACGGGGGAGGAAGCTATGGGTCGGGCAGCAATGGATTATTTCAAGAACATCTTTACTTCTGTTCCTTCGGTTGATCCAAGCCCAATCATTAATCTAGTTCAATCTGTTATTGATGAAGACACAAATGCATCTTTGTGTGCTGATTTTACTGAGAAGGAGATCTCGGATGCGTTATTTCAAATTGGGCCTTTGAAGGCACCGGTACCGGATGGTTTTCCGGCGCGGTTTTTCCAAAGGAATTGGGCACTATTAAGGAGAGTATTGTGACAACGGTCCAGGAGTTTTTTCGGTCAAGAGTAATGCCGGCCAAGGTAAACAGCACTAACATAGTCCTAATTCCAAAAATTAAAAACCCTGTTAAGATTACAGATTTCCGGCCAATTAGCCTCTGTAATGTAATCTATAAGGTGGTTTCCAAGTGCCTTGTTAACCGGTTGAGGCCGGTGTTGGATGGGATTATCTCTCCCACGCAAAGTGCCTTTATTCCAGGGAGAATGATAACGGATAATTCTTTGATTGCTTTTGAATGTATTCATCATATTAAGCAGGAGAAGGACCCCTCAAGGAGTTTTTGTGCCTATAAGCTGGATCTATCCAAAGCTTATGATCGAGTTGGTTGGGATTACCTTAAGAAAATGATGCAAAAGCTTGGCTTTGCTCATCGGTGGGTTGACTGGATAATGTCATGCGTAACCTCGGTGAGATATTCAATAAAATTCAATGGAGCCATCTCTGATTCATTTGCACCGTCTTGTGGCTTACGACAAGGTGATCCTTTATCCCCATACTTATTTTTACTGGTGGCTGATGGTTTGTCAATCTTGTTTGACAACGGGATAAACTCAGCTGAGTTGTCCCCATTGAAGATCATGAGGAGAGCCCCTGGAATATCACATCTATTATTTGCAGATGACACTCTCTTATTCTTTAAGGCCACTGGGCAACAGGCGAATACTGTTAAGCAGATTATTAAGACTTATGAGCAAGCCACGGGCCAACTATTGAATCCGGCAAAATCATCTATCCTCTTTGGAGATTCTTGCCCAGCCAGTATTGCAGCTGAGATTAAAGGTGTGTTGGAGGTGGTCAGCTCCGGTTTTGAGGAGAAATATTTGGGCTTACCAACGCCGGATGGCCGGCTTACAAAAGGCAAGCTTCAAAACCTGCAGGAGAAAGTTAGTAAAAGGTTGTTTGCTTTTGATGGACATCCAACACAAGCTGGGAAGGAAACGTTGATTAAATCTCTGGTGCAGGCGATCCCCACCTTTATTATGAGTGTTTTTAAGATACCACTGGGGGTCTGTGATGATTTGAACCACATGATCCATAACTATTTTTTGGGTTTAGAAAAGGGAAAGCGTAAGACGCATTGGTATGCTTGGGAGAAAATGTTGCGAGCAAAATCACAAGGAGGCCTTGGATTCAGGGACTTTAGACTCTTTAATCAAGCGTTGCTTGCAAGGCAAGCGTGGAGGTTACTGATCCATCCTGATAGTCTGTGTGCAAGGTTGCTCAAGGCAAAATACTACCCGAATGGGAGGATTGAAGATACTGTTTTTTCGGGTAATCCATCCCAATCATGGCAAGGGGTCTGTCATGGGCTCGAGTTGCTAAAGAAAGGGCTCGTGTGGCGCGTTGCGAATGGCCAGAATGTGAGAATATGGCGAGACCAATGGTTGATGAGAGGCAACACAAATTCTATGCTTTCGAGTAAAGGTCGGTGCCGCCTCAAATGGGTGGCTGAGTTACTTGATCATAATGGCAACTGGGATCTGCAAAAGTTCCAACGTTTCTTCTTACCGATTGACGTGGCACAGATCTGCAAGATAAAACCCTCGCCACCGCTTGGGGAGGACTTTCTGGCATGGGCGCCGGAGAGAAGTGGAGTTTTCACAGTGAAGAGTGCTTATTGGCTTGCTGCTAATGAAATGCTACAACCATCGATCCCTTCGTCGAGCTCTGTTGCGAATAGTAGCAGGGAAGTGTGGAAGCATATCTGGTCTTGTCCGGCACCGCCGAAGGTTAAGTCGTTTGCTTGGTGATTAGCAACGAACTCTCTAGCGACGTGGAAGAATAAGAAACGGAGAACTCTGGAGGAACGGGACACTTGTCCAGTCTGTGGCAGAGAAGTGGAGGACTCGTTTCATGTGTTCTGTGCATGTGATAATGCTCAGCAGCTCTGGGGGGCAATGGCGAAGGTGTGGGAGCTGCCCAAACTCACAGATATAAAGCGACATGATGACTGGTTCAGCCAGGTAACATGCGAAGCTGAAGTTCACCAGCGTGTCTGCTTAATTATGCTCTTATGGAGAATTTGGCACGTCAGAAACGAAGTTGTCCATGCAAAACCGGCTCCTCTAGTGGATGTATCTGCCCGGTTCCTGGAAAGTTATTTGATTTCTTTGGCGGGCTTGACCGCTAACCAAGATGTTGATTATGCCAAGGGCAAGATAGTTCCTGCTCAGGTCTTCCTAGAAGCGAATGTGGTCCGTGATTTACAGATACAAAACATTAGCCCTTGGATCCCCCCAACCGAAGGAAGAGTGAAGCTAAATACGGATGGTTCTGTTTTGAATGGCAATGCCGGAACTGGTATGGTTTTGCGGGATCATGTTGGAAATATTATCTTCAGCGCTTGCAGGTTTGTGTGCGATTGTGAAGATGTACTCGAGTCTGAGATATTGGCCATCAAGGAGGGCATCAGTTTGGTGTTGCAATGGAGCTCTCTTTCTATAGATGTCGAGTCTGACTGCCTCGAGGCCGTCCAAATGATCAAGGATACGGGTCGCAACTTTTCAAAATATGCCTTTATGATTGGAGAGATCAAGCAAAGTATGGGGGAACGGGACTCTTGTATTACTCATATCCGCCGCACGGGCAATAGTGTTAGTCATGCCATGGCTAGTTTTGGTAGGGGCAGGGGCGAACCATGATTTGGCTCGGCTCATCTCCTGATGAAGTCTTATGTATTGCCTCGCGAGATTGTAATCCCTTATGATTGAGTAATAAAAGAGTTATTTCGCAAATATATATATATATATATATATATACATATATATATATATATATATATATATATATATATATACCAGGAATGTGCAGCCAAAACAGAACAGTACAAGTTTGGCGCCTGTTCCCCGGCCGTACACACTCCTTAACACACTAGCTCCCAAACACAACGAAATTGACCAGCCGGGCATAATTAAAGATTAGACATAATACTATGTGGTGCTTGTTTGCTCGGAGTTACACTCTCTCTAAAACTATAACTAGGATGACAGCATCCAGCCAGGGCCAACGGTGCCTTAGCTTAGAGTATCTACAGCCGGCGCCCTAAACTAGCCTCAAACGCCCGGGCAAGCCGTTGGATTACTAACTAGTCACGAAATTTTGATTAAGACAGACGCCTTAAACGGTCTTAAACGTCCGAGTTGACCGACACCTCTCATATCCAGCTTAAATATGAGGCTGATATGGGGCACCCGGACGCGTCGCCACATCATCCCTGGCCCACGATGGCCCACCAGACCTCACATATATGCCTCCCCATCCGCTTGCCGGATCAAAACCTAGCCACTTCACTTTAGTCTCCTCCACTCTCCTCCCCTCCACCACCCAAGCTCCCGTCCGGCGGTCTCCGGCCGTCTTCGACATTGCGGGCAGCGGATCTGAGTCCTTCACCTTCACATCCGTTGACCCTGAGCTCATCCCACGCGGCCCTGAGGAAGAGATGGTCATCCGGTTTGCGCTCCGCCGCTCTCGGAGGAGGCCCGTGCACGTCAGCGCTCGGACTCCTTCCGTCAGGAATCCATTGCGTCCGCCCTAATGACGCATGGATCCGGTGCTAGGTGTGACGTCGCTGCCTCACCGGAGGCGGTGCGGTGCTTCTGGCGTCTGAATACGGTGGCGGACGCGCAGCCCCTCCGATGGGACGTGGAGCAGCGATACACACCATGGGCGTCGTCCGACAAAAACATGGCACGACGTGCCCACTGTGCGAGACACCGAGCATCGAAGGCGGCGGTAGCCCTCGTGGCGGTGGATGTCGGCGAGGCGGAGTCGCATTCTTTGACGCGTCGTATGGTGCAGCAGTCCGGGCGCCGCAAGCGCGTCATGGTGGATGTCGCCGGCTCGTTCTAGGATGGATCCATCATCTATCTGATGTCCACCGGCACCGTTCAGGTTCCGGGCTTCGACGAGAAAGAGTACGGCATGGAAGATGGCGACGCCTTAAGTTCTGTGAGCCAGCTCGTGTCCTATGCCCTACTCTACCTTGCCGGCGACCGAACCAACACTCTGCGGAGCGCAGCCGACCGTCGGACATGGGCACAACGGAGCCGGACGAGCTCGGCTTAAAGATCACTATGTTGCATGCAATAATATGAATTGATGTATCCAGATATGAAATGCATTATTTGAGACATGACCGGTCAGTGTCCGCGGACGCGCCCAGACGCGTCCGCGGGCGTTTGAGGTGTCGGAATTGCCAAGTCCGGCTGTAGATACTCTTAGCTCCCATTTGGTCGGGATTTTTTTTTAATCAAGAGAGACAAGACTCCAAGGGCCGGCGCATATGACAGCATCAGCTTGAGCTGATCGCAATCCACATTAGCATGTGAGGGCGCATATGCCGATGTTCCCCGGGCTCTGCACGTACGGCATCGGCCGGTTTTAAATGGAGGGCGACCGGGCGGGAGGTACGTGGTTGAGGCTCTGGCCTCCAGCCTCCGGGAGCACCGCGTCGACCATCCCTTCCGATCCGCCGCATGTGCGATTGTGCGAAGGAAGCGAGCAGCACGAGACGCGGTGGAGAGCCACACCGCCGTTGCGCGGTACGGGCATCGCACTGGTCAGGTGGTTGCAGAGTACTAGCCCCGGTGTGTGTGTGTGTTTGACGCCCGGGATGGTTGCCGCCGTGGCCGTGGCCGTGACCATTAATAGGTCGCGAGCGTTCATGCCGGCACGCCGCCGTGTTCTGCCCGCGCATGTGCATCGAGATCGAAGGACGCCTGGTCAGACCAGACCCAGGGCCAGGGGGTGTCCGGTCGCTCAAGCTAGCCGCAAGAACATTTCGTTGAGGCGCTGTTTTTCTAAAATACCGAGTATAGGAGCATCTCCAACAGCCGCTAAACGCGCCGCGCGCAAAAAATGGCTTTAGCGCGCGCTCATCGCTTGGTTTGGCGCGGCGCGCAGCGCCAGCTCCAGTCGCCGCGCTAAAATGCAGCGCGCGCGGCTTCAGCAGACGCGTAAAAATTGCAGCGCGCGCTCATTCTATAAACTAGGATATAGGCATTGGAAGCATAGAAACTAGATAGATTATATAGGATTTTAAACAATACAAAAGTATTTTACATCAGAAACATAGATTGCATAATTTAAAAACGACAAACGTAAAACACTAAATAGATAGAATAAAAAACTACTCTAAGTCGCTATCATCATCATCACCATTATCATCCTCTGCGGTGTCGTCTGAGGTTGATAGCCATATGTCCAACCAACGATCATCGTTCTCCGTGAAGAACGACCTCCCGCCTGCTGCAACGAGATCGGTCTGCGCGTTCGCCAACGCCTTCCGCTGACGCCTGTCCAACCGCGCCTCGCGGCGCCTTCGCGTGTCCTCCTCGCGACGCCTTGCCCAATAGCCTTGCTCGTAGGCGACGTCCTCCGGGTGGCGTCGGCGCCACTCCGCCATGACCCGCCCGTCCTCCTGGGCGACGAGGAGGCGGCGCTGCCGCTCGACGTGCTCCGCACGGTCTTGTGCCGTGTTCAGACGAGGCGGCGGGGCGACGTCGAGCGCCTGCTGGAGCGTGTACACGTCTTGGAAGTTCATCTGGCCACGCGGCCGGCCCAGGCGCCACGCCGCCGCGTCGTACGCGCGGGCGGCCTCGCGCGCCGTCCCGTACGTGCCAAGGCCGAGCCGGAGATTGCCGGAGCGTATCTCCGCATAGTAGCCGCCGTTGGGGTGCAGGCAGACACCGCGGTAGCCGGACGCTCCTCGGCGGCGCGGTGGCATGGCGGGGCGCTGGGGCGGTGGAGGCGCGTCGGTGGCGGGGCGCTGGAGCGGCGCGTGGCAGAGAGGGAGAGGAAGAAGAGAAGAGGAGGCGTGGAGAGGCGCGTGGCGCGCGCCGCACTTTATAGGCGCGCCGGAAGCGGTGCGCAAAAAATGAGGCGCGAGCTGGCGCCTTTTCACGCGCGCGCGCATACGGTTCCCGCGCGCGTGATTATCCCGCCACCGCTGTTGCGCGGCAAAACGCTCCGCGCGCGCTAAAAGTTGCGTTTACCCCGCGCGCGCGTTGTTTCGCGCGGCCGTTGGAGATGCTCTAAGAGCAACCCCAACGGGACGACTCATTTCGTCCGGCACCATTCAAAAGAACGGCACTGACACAAAAGGCGGCACAATGCGCCGACCCAAACGAACGCGTGTCCGCTTTTCGTCCGCGGGTGACCCATTCCCGGTTCATTTTTAGCCGGATTTGCGTCGGCGCGGACACGCGACGGACGCGCGCACGCTCGCCCTCTCCTTCCTCGGACCCGCTGGTCTGTGTCACATTACCCTTCCCCATCCAACAGCAACCCTCGCCCTCCTCCTTCGACGCCGCCGCCGCCGCCCATTTTTGCCGGCGACTCTGCCAGCTGTCGGGGCCTCCACATCCGCCCAGCTATGCCGCCCGCTCCCATGTCGCCCAGCACCGACATCTTTGCCGCCGGAGAGCCGACTGCTTCCCACCCCCAGCACCCCCCCCCACCACCACCACCACACAGCCGTCCCCGACCAAGAAGCCGCCTCGCCGCTCGTTGAAGGCCGGCACGCTTGTTGGACGCCGGCAGGACAGCTAGCTGCTCCGTGCGCGCCGCGACTCACTTCACCGGCTGTCTCCTTCGCCGACGCCCGCAAGTTGTTCGACAGTTTGCCAAGGTACAAAAATGGACTCTGTCGACGAGTTTTTTTTCACTATTTCCTTTGCGACTCCGAGGATTCATCCTCCGATGACGAGGAGGAGATATTGGCTGTCGTGTTGGTCCATCACCACCTCAACAGCCATCGGCCATTGTTCCGTGGCTCCATTCCGGGCCACCTTCCGGCGTTGAATCGCAACCGAGAGAGCGGGCATTTCCTTCTTTGGAAGGACTATTTTGATACAACAAACCCATTGTTCAAACATCATAAATTCCGCCGCCGTTTCCGTATGAGTAGGCATCTTTTCAACCGTATTAGAGAGGGGATGGTCGGCTATGATGACTATTTCGAGTGCAAAGAGGATGCCGTTGGCAAGATTGGTTTTTCCTCTTATCAAAAATGCAATGCCGCCATCCGAATGCTTGCATACGGAGTGCCCGATGATCTCATTGACGAGTACGTCTGCATGAGCGAGTCTACTTGCCTAGAGTCCCTGTATAAGTTCTGTAATGTTGTTATTGATGTGTTTTGCCCTGAGTACTTGAGAGAGCCGACTGTTGAAGATACAACCCGTTTGTTGGCGATGAATGCCAGCAGGGGCTTCCCAGGGATGCTTGGTAGTATAGACTGCATGCATTGGGAGTGGAAGAACTGCCCTTCTGCTTGGCAAGGGCAGTATAAGGGCCATGTCAGGGCTTGCACTATCATACTTGAGGTCGTGGCGTCTCAAGATCTCTGGATCTGGCACTCTTTTTTTGACATGACCGGATCACACAATGATATCAACGTGCTTCGGCGCTCGCCGGTGTTTGCTAGGCTTGCCAAAGGCAACAGCCCACCGGTGAACTTTACTGTTAACGGCCACACGTACGACAAAGGATACTATCTGGGTGACGGTATCTATCCTAAGTGGACCATTATTGTCAAGACAATACCCAACCCTGTCGGAGAGAAGAGGAAAAGATTTGCCCAAGAGCAAAAGAGTGCTAGGAAGGATGTCGAGCGTGCCTTTGGTGTTTTGGTATTAGCAGGATACCCAACCCTGTCGGAGAGAAGAGGAAAAGATTTGACCAAGAGCAAGAGAGTGCTAGGAAGGATGTCGAGCGTGCCTTTGGTGTTTTGCAATCTCGATGGGGTATCGTTCGGTATCCTGCTAATACCTGGACCACGCAGAAACTGTGGGAGGTGATGACTGATGTGTGGTCATGCATAATATGATCATAGAAGACGAGCGCCCGGAACGTCTGTATGATTAAGGGTTTCAGTTTCAGGGTGAGAATGTTGTGCCTGAGCATGGAGTAGCAGCAACTTTTGAACAGTTCACCCAATTCATCAAGACATACGTGATTGGGAAACTCACGTGCAACTGCAAAATAATTTGGTTGAGTATATGTGGGCTCATGTTGACAATCAATAGATGTATCTTCTTTTATTCGTTTGCAAAACTATGTGAGACATTTTTATTTTATTTGGCTTGTAATAAACTATGATATTTTATTCAGTCCAAAACTATTTTATTTTGAATTATGCAATCATGTAAAAAATAGGGGGGCAGGCAGCCACGCCGGCACATATGGGTCGGCGCGTTGGGCGCCCTACCAACCCATATCTAAAACAGGACGGACGCCGGACGGGCGACCGACCCAAACGAACAAAAAGCGAACGAAATCGCCATCCGTTTGGGTCGCCCCATTAGAGTTGCTCTAATGGAGCATACATATGCACGTGCTCAAGTGTGCCAACTTTTGTTGAGGACTATGCACGGGGTACCTATCTAAACGTTATTTTTTAATAATCCCACGTATAAGGAGTAGGTGAATTAATCGACATCACTAATTATGACATATCTACCTATATAGGACTAATGATAGGTTACATAGACCCTTTGGAGAAATCATGTAGATTTTCCTTCAAGGGGTCTGGTATATGCTCCAAGAATCATTGGGTATGAATTAGTGTTAGCATTCATTCAGGAAGAGAGCTACTACCACCATGAGAGAGATATTTAGTGAACGTTAAAGAACAGTTAGTAGCCTAACTAAATGGTGCACATGGGGGCTCAACGGAAAGCACCTGTTATTGTCATCTAACCTTAACAAACCATACTCATGACACATACATTGAAGTCGTTTGACTTGAAAAAGGAATGGCTAGGCAATGACCCAAGGATAGAGACGATCAACTAGATGCATGGCCGTTCGAAGAAGAGCATTTTAACACCACATTGAACAAAAAGGTGCTAGTACTGGCAACAAATCATTGGATGCATTGACGCTCACGTGGCCATAACTCAGTTACAAAGCCTTCCATTGACACGACACTCTTGTTTTCTTTCGTAACAGCAAACAAGTAGAGAGATTGAAGTGACTAGAGTGAGTCCTAAAAAAAGTGAATAGAGCCATTTGTACTGACGGTGAGTTCGGTATTTATATCTTCTCAACAGGCATCTACATATGTCGGTTACAATGATTGCATCCGTTCTAAGAGGTATCACGCCCCTTCGGTATTAGCTTTTGGGCAACGCTAACTACATGTAGTTATCCTATAGGAAAACCTAATTGCTATGTTAGCCTAAAGCTGACACTAACTTCTATAACTGCTAATATTTCCTAACATCGCTCCTTGGACAACGTTGTTTTATTAGCTTCATTGCCTTGAGAATCTTTATATATCTTGAGTGTTGGAAAGTCCCGCATTTCATTGGTAGTACTTGACCTTGAAACTTCGAGGATCTTTGGTCTGGTGTCCTTCAAAAATCATGTGGGAAAATATAAGGAGAACTATATGAACTCAATACACTATTGGTGTAAATAATTGTCTCATTAAAAACATATATGAGAAATCCATTGGAAAACTCATAGGAAAAGAGTATGCTATTCTATTTGTCGAATGATAATTAATAAGTTTAGTTCCAGGATATTTCTCCCCCAAAACTTTGCAAATTTCATAGTTGTCTCATGCCAATGCCATGAATGCATTTTTGAAATGCAGCTGTTGGTAAAGACTTAATAAACAAATATGTAAGATTGTAACAAGATTTTGTTTGCAAAATGTCAATTTCTCCATTTTTCTGTAATTCAAGAGGAAAAACAATTTTGGAGCAATGTGTTATGTGATAGTCCCTCCATTCCACAATGTAGTGCCTATAGATTTTTGTGGAAGTCAAACTTTGCCAACTTTGACCAAATGTATAGAGGAAACAGTCTAAATCTACAATACCAACCATGTACATTTTGAAAATATAACTCATGATATATCCAATGATGTGCATTTGGTATTCTACATGTACCTACTTTTCTCTATAAATATGGTCAAAGTTTGTAATGTTTGACTTTTGCAAAAATCTATAGGCACTACATTATGGAACGGGGGGAGTATAACTTTTAATATACCCCATATGCATTTGAGCAACACACGCAACATTATCTTCATATATAATGGTTAATGATTCTAATAAACCAATACCACAAGATGTTTGAATAACAATCCATTTCAAATTTGGGGTACTACCCCGGGTTGTTACAACTAGATAGTATCTGACTTCTTGCTTGGTCAAAATAGCTAGTAAACTACTACTCGAAACAGCTCAGGGCATGTTTGGTTACCTGCATGGATTGTAGCCTCCTTGCATATGTGGTCCGGTGGGACTTGACTGAGTGAATAAAAAATGTAAATAGTTTGGTTGCATGCATCCCCCCAACCTCGCTGAGTAGAAACACACAAAGAGACAAGTGTTTGGTTGCAAGCCTCTGCTACCCAAATGCAATGTGATGTTGTTTTGTTACATACATGATATGCAAAATGTGGTAACCTCTTGTTCGATTAGGCAGTACTAAAAAAAGAACATTAATAGGCATAGCCATGATACAGATAGTCTTAACATACAAACCCCTAGGGATTAACCATACCGAGTCTTAAATAAACAACCACTACTAACAAAAAGGCAGTAATGCATCAACGCAAGTGCTTCGTCATGCTTCTTGCACCTAGCCACCACCTCATTCAAAAAGGTCGAAGAGGATCATTTTGAAGTTGCTAGGAATCAACGCCTTGAAGGTGACGAGGAATATGATCTTGAGCTGGTCGGCCAAGATGAAGATTACCCTCCCCCCCCCTTTATCAAGGGTGAGCCTACTGTTGACCACCTGGAGCGCGACTGTCCAACCGCAGTCGTTGTACCTCCTCTACATGAATTCCAGTGAGACAATGGCCATATGCATGTTGAAGTTACCGGGGATCGGCAGACACTCCAACTTGGGTCCTAGAAAGATCTTGCAGAAGTGTGATAGGCCTATGTCCTCATAAAACTGGTCATAATTCCTCAATTGAGGCCTCCTCCACCTCCTTGCCCTTTGAGTTGCTACCCTCCTCCACCTCCTTTCCCTTCGAGCAGTGGCCCTCCTCCGCCTCCTTGTGGTTCACTCCGTTGCCCTCGACAGCATTGCCGGGACGAGCTTATCTGCAGAGCACTGCATTGAAATTGAACAACCAAAAATGTGACCCTATATGAACTATGCACATGGTAAGATCTCAGCAATGTGCATTGGTTTGGTCAAACACACCAATCATAGCAATGCACATTGCCTTGATCAGAGCAAGCCAATCAAGGAAATGGGTATTGCTATGAGCACATAGCAAACACATTGCACACACACATTAGCAGGCATGTAGCATGCACTGGTCATGCACATTATACGGAAGTGATCATGTCAACCCTACATAGCATGCACATATTCTAGGCAAGCAATCCTAGCAATCCTACACTCATGATAGCAATCCTAGCAATCTTAGTAATCCTACCGATCCTAATAATCGTTCCAATCATAGTAGTCATAGCAATCCTAGTAGTACACTGATATTATTCGTCATCATATTGATCAAAATCATCTAGAGCCGAATCAAGTCGAGTTGAATCAAATCAAATTGAAACGAATCAGCTGCCCAGAAAAACTGACCGGCCCAAAATATGATATGCAAAAGAGAGATGTGTACTTACCGGGTTCGCATGCACCGGAGAGGGTGCCGCCTAAACTCGGGCATGGACAGTCCGACCCGAAAAACTCGGGCCGGGCTTGATCCTTGTTTTGCAGCCCGAAAAATAGTTCGGGCCGGGACGGGCTAGGCTTGACATTCGGGCCAGGCTCGGGCCTTGTTTTGCAGCCCGGAATATAGTTCGGGCCGGGCCGGGCTCGGGCTTCGGTTTTTCTGTATTTCGGACCGGGTTTGCATGTGCGTACATTAAAAAACAACGTTCGGGCTTCGGGCTTGATTTTGGGCCGGGCTCGGGCTTTAAAATAGGAAGTATTTCGGGCTTCGGGGCGGGCTTGGGCTTCAGAAATGAAGGTCGGGCTTTTACGAGCCTGTCCTGAAACACGGCATGGCCTGACGTTTGCCCGGGTTTAGTGCCGCCGGAAGAAACCCTGGCGGGAACGCCGACTAGACGTAGCCATTGGCTCCGACATTTTGGTCGTAACTGTTGGAAATATGCCCTAGAGGCAATAATAAAAGCATTATTATTATATTTCCTTGTTCATGATAATTGTCTTTTATTCATGCTATAATTGTATTATCCGGAAATCGTAATACACGTGTGAATACATAGACCATAACATGTCCCTAGTGAGCCTCTAGTTGACTAGCTCGTTGGTCAACAGATAGTCATGGTTTCCTGATTATGGACATTAGATGTCATTGACAACGGGATCACATCATTAGGAGAATGATGTGATGGACAAGACCCAATCCTAAGCATAGCACAAGATCGTGTAGTTCGTTTTGCTAGAGCTTTTTCAATGT
The DNA here is from genome assembly GCF_018294505.1 of Triticum aestivum. Lineage (NCBI taxonomy): Eukaryota > Viridiplantae > Streptophyta > Magnoliopsida > Poales > Poaceae > Triticum > Triticum aestivum. The sequence goes on along the minus strand of NC_057801.1, from coordinate 679,836,485 downwards.
CAAGTATCTCTTCCTTAGACCATGAGATCGTGTAACTCCCGGATACCGTAGGAGTGCTTTGGGTGTACCAAACATCACAACGTAACTGGGTGACTATAAAGGTGCACTACAGGTATCTCCGAAAGTGTCTGTTGGGTTGACACGGATCGAGACTGGGATTTGTCACTCCGTATGACGGAGAGGTATCTCTGGGCCCACTCGGTATTGCATCATCATAATGAGCTCAAAGTGACCAAGTGTTTGGTCACGGGATCATGCATTACGGTACGAGTAAAGTGACTTGCCGGTAATGAGACTGAACGAGGTATTGGGATACCGACGATCGAGTCTCGGGCATGTAACGTACCGATTGACAAAGAGAATAGTATACAGGGTTGCTTGAATCCTCGACATCGTGGTTCATCCGATGACATCATCGAGGAGCATGTGGGAGCCAACATGGGTATCCAGATCCTGTTGTTGGTTATTGACCTGAGAGCCGTCTCGGTCATGTATGCATGTCTCCCGAACCCGTAGGGTCTACACACTTAAGGTTCGGTGACGCTAGGGTTATTAGGAAGACTTGTATGTGATTACCGAATGTTGTTCGGAGTCCCGGATGAGATCCCGGACGTCACGAGGAGTTCCGGAATGGTCCGGAGGTAAAGATTTATATATGGGAAGCTGTCATACGGACACCGAAAGGTTTCGGGGGCATATCGGTATTGTACCGGGGCCACCGGAAGGGTTCCGGGGGTCCTCCGGGAGGGGCCACCCCTCCCGGGGGGGCTACATGGGCTGCGTGGGGCAGGAGCCAGCCCCTGGAGGGCTGGGCGCGCCCCCCCTTGGGCCCATGCGCCTAGGGTTGGGGGGGGGAACCCTAGAGGGGGTGCCCCCTTTGCTTGGGGGGAAGTCCCCCCTCCCTGGCCGCCGCCCCCCCTCTAGATCCCATCTAGAGGGGCCGGCCCCCCTTGCCCCTTCCCCTATAAATAGAGGGGTGAGGGGAGGGCTGCATACACAAGCCAAGGCGCAGCCCCTCCCCTCCCCAACACCTCTCCTCCTCCGTACGAGCTTGGCGAAGCCGTGTCGGAGTGCTGCTTCTCCACCAACACCACGCCGTCGTGCTGCCGGTGGAGCTGTCTTCCTCAACCTCTCCTTCCTCCTTGCTGGATCAGGACGGAGGAGACGTCGCTCGTACCGTACGTGTGTTGAACGCGGAGGTGCTGTCCATTCAGCACTTGGTCATCGGTGATCTGAATCACGTCGAGTACGACTCCATCATCACCACACCCTCGAATGCTTCCGTACGCGATCTACAAGTGGTATGTAAATGCAAACTCACTCCCTTGACTCGTTGCTTAGATGAACTCATAGATGGATCTTGGTGAAACCGTAGGAAAATTTTTAATTTTCTGCAACGTTCCCCAACAGTGGCATCATGAGCTAGGTCTATGCGTAGTTCTCTATTGCACGAGTAGAACACAATTTAGTTGTGGGCGTAGATCTTATCAACTTGCTTGCCGCTACTAGTCTTATCTTGCTTCAGCGGTATTGTGGGATGAAGCGGCCCGGACCAACCTTACACGTACGCTTACGTGAGACCGGTTCCACCGACTAACATGCACTACTTGCATAAGGTGGCTGGCGGGTGTCTGTCTCTCCCACTTTAGTTGAAGCGGATTCGATGAAAAGGGTCCTTATGAAGGGTAAATAGAAGTTGACAAGATCATGTTGTGGTTATTCGTAGGTAAGAAAACGTTCTTGCTAGAACCCAATTGCAGCCACGTAAAAGATGCAACAACAATTAGAGGACGTCTAACTTGTTTTTGCAGCAATTGTCTTGTGATGTGATATGGCCAGAAGTTGTGATGAATGATGAATGATATATTGTGATGTATGAGATCATGTTCTTGTAATAGGAATCACGACTTGCATGTCGATGAGTATGACAACCGGCAGGAGCCATAGGAGTTGTCTTTATTTTTTGTATGACCTGCGAGTCATTGAAGAACGCCATGTAAATTACTTTACTTTATTGCTAAACGCGTTAGCCATAGAAGTAGAAGTAGTCGTTGGCGTGACAACTTCATGAAGACACGATGATGGAGATCATGATGATGGAGATCATGGTGTCATGCCGGTGACGAAGATGATCATGGAGCCCCGAAGATGGAGATCGAAGGAGCTATATGATATTGGCCATATCATGTCACTATTATATAATTGCATGTGATGTTTATTATGTTTTATGCATCTTGTTTACTTAGAACGATGGTAGTAAATAAGATGATCCCTTATAATAATTTCAAGAAAGTGTTCCCCCTAACTGTGCACCGTTGCTAAAGTTCGTCGTTTCGAAGCACCACGTGATGATCGGGTGTGATAGATCCTTACGTTCACATACAACGGGTGTAAGACAGATTTACACATGCAGAACACTTAGGGTTAACTTGACGAGCCTAGCATGTACAGACATGGCCTCAGAACACGGAGACCGAAAGGTCGAACACGAGCCGTATGGAAGATACGATCAACATGATAATGTTCACCGACAATGACTAGTCCGTCTCACGTGATGATCGGACACGGCCTAGTCGACTCGGATCGTGTAACACTTAGATGACTAGAGGGATGTCTAATATGAGTGGGAGTTCATTATATTAATTTGATTAGATGAACTTAATTATCATGAACTTAGTCTAAAACCTTTGCAAAATATGTCTTGTAGATCAAATGGCCAACGCTCATGTCAACATGAACTTCAACGCGTTCCTAGAGAAAACCAAGCTGAAAGATGATGGCAGCAACTATACGGACTGGGTCCAGAACCTGAGGATCATCCTCATAGCTGCCAGGAAACAATATTTCCTAGAAGGACCGCTAGGTGACGCTCCCGTCCCAGAGAACCAAGACATTATGAATGCTTGGCAGTCTCGTGCTGATGATTACTCCCTCGTTCAGTGCGGCATGCTTTACAGCTTAGAACCGGGGCTCCAAAAGCGTTTTGAGCAACACGGAGCATATGAGATGTTCGAGGAGCTGAAACTAGTTTTCCAAGCTCATGTCCGTGTCGAGAGATATGAAGTCTCCGACAAGTTCTATAGTTGTAAGATGGAGGAAAATAGTTCTGTCAGTGAGCACATACTCAAAATGTCTGGGTTGCACAATCGCCTGTCCCAGCTGGACATTAACCTCCCGGATGAGGCGGTCATTGACAGAATCCTTCAGACGCTCCCACCAAGCTACAAGAGCTTTGTGATGAACTACAATATGCAGGGGATGGTGAAGACCATTCCTGAAGTATTCTCGATGCTGAAATCAGCAGAGGTTGAAATCAAGAAAGAACATCAAGTGTTGATGGTCAATAAGACCACTAAGTTCAAGAAGGGCAAGGGTAAGAAGAACTTCAAGAAGGACGGCAAAGATGTTGCCGCGCCCAGTAAGCCAGTTGCCGGGAAGAAGTCAAAGAATGGACCCAAGCCTGAAACTGAGTGCTTTTATTGCAAGGGGAAGGGTCACTGGAAGCGGAACTGCCCCAAATACTTAGCGGATAAGAAGGCCGGCAACACCAAAGGTATATTTGATATACATGTAATTGATGTGTACATTACCAGTACTCGTAGTAACTCCTGGGTATTTGATACCGGTGTCGTTGCTCATATTTGTAACTCACAGCAGGAGCTGCGGAATAAGCGGAGACTGGCGAAGGACGAGGTGACGATGCGCGTCGGGAATGGTTCCAGAGTCGATGTGATCGCCGTCGGCACGCTACCTCTACATTTACCTACGGGATTAGTTTTGAACCTTAATAATTGTTATTTGGTGCCAAGTTTGAGAATGAACATTGTATCTGGATCTCGTTTGATACGAGATGGCTACTCATTTAAATCCGAGAATAATGGTTGTTCTATTTATATGAGAGATATGTTTTATGGTCATGCTCCGATGGTCAATGGTTTATTCTTAATGAATCTCGAGCGTAATGTTACACATATTCATAGCGTGAATACCAAAAGATGTAAAGTTGATAACGATAGTCCCACATACTTGTGGCACTGCCGCCTTGGTCACATTGGTGTCAAGCGCATGAAGAAGCTCCATGCTAATGGACTTTTGGAGTCTCTCGATTATGAATCATTTGACACATGTGAACCATGCCTCATGGGCAAGATGACCAAGACTCCGTTCTCCGGAACAATGGAGCGAGCGACCAACTTGTTGGAAATCATACATACCGATGTGTGCGGTCCAATGAGCGTTGAGGCTCGCGGAGGATATCGTTATGTTCTCACTCTCACTGATGACTTGAGTAGATATGGGTATGTCTACTTAATGAAACACAAGTCTGAGACTTTTGAAAAGTTCAAGGAATTTCAGAATGAGGTAGAGAATCAACGTGACCGAAAGATAAAATTCTTACGATCGGATCGTGGAGGAGAATATTTAAGTCGCGAATTTGGTACACACTTAAGAAAATGTGGAATCGTTTCACAACTCACGCCGCCTGGAACAGCTCAGCGAAACGGTGTGTCCGAACGTCGTAATCGCACTCTATTGGATATGGTGCGATCTATGATGTCTCTTACCGATTTACCGCTCTCATTTTGGGGATACACTCTAGAGACATCTACATTCACTTTAAATAGGGCACCGTCTAAATCCGTTGAGACGACACCGTATGAATTATGGTTTGGGCAGAAACCTAAGCTGTCATTTCTAAAAGTTTGGGGATGCGATGCTTATGTCAAGAAACTTCAACCTGAAAAGCTCGAACCCAAGTCGGAAAAATGCGTCTTCATAGGATACCCTAAAGAAACCATTGGGTATACCTTCTACTTAAGATCCGAGGGCAAGATCTTTGTTGCCAAGAACGGATCCTTTCTGGAAAAAGAGTTTCTCTCGAAAGAAGTAAGTGGGAGGAAAGTAGAACTCGATGAAGTACTACCTCTTGAACGGGAAAGTAGTGCAGCTCAGGAAAATGTTCCTGTGATGCCTACACCAACTGAAGAGGAAAATAATGATGATGATCAAGGTACTTAGGATCAAGTTGCTACTGAACTTCGTAGGTCCACAAGGACACGTTCCGCACCAGAGTGGTACGGCAACCCTGTCCTGGAAATCATGTTGTTAGACAACGGTGAACCTTCGAACTATGAAGAAGCGATGGCGGGCCCAGATTCCAACAAATGGCTAGAAGCCATGAAATCCGAGATAGAATCCATGTATGAAAACAAAGTATGGACTTTGCCTGACTTTCCTAATGATCGGCGAGCGATAGAAAACAAATGGATCTTTAAGAAGAAGACGGACGCGGATGGTAATGTCACCATCTATAAAGCTCGACTTGTCACTAAGGGTTATCGGCAAGTTCAAGGGATTGACTATGATGAGACTTTCTCTCCCGTAGAGAAGCTTAAGTCCGTCCGAATCATGTTAGCAATTGCCGCATACTATGATTATGAGATATGGCAGATGGACGTCAAAACGGCATTCCTTAACGGGCATCTTAAGGAAGAACTGTATATGATGCAGCCGGAGGGTTTTGTCGATCCTAAGAATGCTAAAAAAGTATGCAAGCTCCAGTGATCCATTTATGGGCTGGTGCAAGCATCTCGAAGTTGGAACATTCGCTTTGATGAAATGATCAAAGCGTTTGGGTTTATGCAGACTTATGGAGAAGCCCGCGTTTACAAGAAAGTGAGTGGGAGCTCTGTAGCATTTCTCATATTATATGTAGATGACATACTTTTGATGGGAAATGATATAGAATTCTTGGACAGCATTAAGGCCTACTTGAATAAGTGTTTTTCAGTGAAGGACCTTGGAGAAGCTGCTTATATATTAGGCATCAAGATCTATAGAGATAGATCGAGAGCCTCATAGGTCTTTCACAAAGCACATACCTTGATAAGATTTTGAAGAAGTTCAAAATGGATCAGTCTAAGAAGGGGTTCTTGCCTGTATTGCAAGGTGTGAGATTGAGCTCGGCTCAATGCCCGACCACGGCAAAAGATAAAGAAGAGATGAGTGTCATCCCCTATGCTTCAGCCATAGGATCTATTATGTATGCCATGCTGTGTACCAGACCCGATGTAAACCTTGCCGTAAGTTTGGTAGGAAGATACCAAAGTAATCCCGGCAAGAAACACTGGACAGCGGTCAAGAATATCCTAAAGTACCTGAAAAGGACGAAGGACATGTTTCTCATTTATGGAGGTGACGAAGAGCTCGTCGTAAAGGGTTACGTCAACGCTAGCTTCGACACAGATCTGGATGACTCTAAGTCACAAACCGGATACATGTATATGTTGAATGGTGGAGCAGTAAGCTGGTGCAGCTGCAAGCAGAGCGTCGTGGCGGGATCTACATGTGAAGCGGAGTACATGGTAGCCTCGGAGGCAGCGCATGAAGCAATTTGGGTGAAGGAGTTCATCACCGACCTAGGAGTCATACCCAATGCGTCGGGGCCGATCAAACTCTTCTGTGACAACACTGGAGCTATTGCCCTTGCCAAGGAGCCCAGGTTTCACAAGAAGACCAGGCACATCAAGCGTCGTTTCAACTCCATCCGTGAAAATGTTCAAGATGGAGACATAGATATTTGCAAAGTACATACGGATCTGAATGTCGCAGATCCGTTGACTAAACCTCTCTCGCGAGCAAAACATGATCAACACCAGAACTCTATGGGTGTTCGATTCATCACAATGTAACTAGATTATTGACTCTAGTGCAAGTGGGAGACCGTTGGAAATATGCCCTAGAGGCAATAATAAAAGCATTATTATTATATTTCCTTGTTCATGATAATTGTCTTTTATTCATGCTATAATTGTATTATCCAGAAATCGTAATACACGTGTGAATACATAGACCATAACATGTCCCTAGTGAGCCTCTAGTTGACTAGCTCGTTGGTCAACAAATAGTCATGGTTTCCTGACTATGGACATTAGATGTCATTGACAACGGGATCACATCATTAGGAGAATGATGTGATAGACAAGACCCAATCCTAAGCATAGCACAAGATCGTGTAGTTCGTTTTGCTAGAGCTTTTTCAATGTCAAGTATCTCTTCCTTAGACCATGAGATCGTGTAACTCCCGGATACCGTAGGAGTGCTTTGGGTGTACCAAACGTCACAACGTAACTGGGTGACTATAAAGGTGCACTACAGGTATCTCCGAAAGTGTCTGTTGGGTTGACACGGATCGAGACTGGGATTTGTCACTCCGTATGACGGAGAGGTATCTCTGGGCCCACTCGGTAATGCATCATCATAATGAGCTCAAAGTGACCAAGTGTTTGGTCACGGGATCATGCATTATGGTACGAGTAAAGTGACTTGCCGGTAACGAGACTGAACGAGGTATTGGGATACCGACGATCGAGTCTCGGGCATGTAACGTACCGATTGACAAAGGGAATAGTATACAGGGTTGCTTGAATCCTCAACATCGTGGTTCATCCGATGACATCATCGAGGAGCATGTGGGAGCCAACATGGGTATCCAGATCCCGCTGTTGGTTATTGACCTGAGAGCCGTCTCGGTCATGTCTGCATGTCTCCCGAACCCGTAGGGTCTACACACTTAAAGTTCGGTGACGCTAGGGTTATTAGGAAGACTTGTATGTGATTACCTAATGTTGTTCGGAGTCCCGGATGAGATCCCGGACGTCACGAGGAGTTCCGGAATGGTCCGGAGGTAAAGATTTATATATGGAAAGCTGTCATACGGACACCGAAAGGTTTCGGGGGCATATCGGTATTGTACCGGGGCCACCGGAAGGGTTCCGGGGGTCCACCGGGAGGGGCCACCCCTCCCGGGGGGGGGCTACATGGGCTGCGTGGGGCAGGAGCCAGCCCCTGGAGGGCTGGGTGCCCCCCCCTTGGGCCCATGCGCCTAGGGTTGGGGGGGGGGGGGAGGGAACCCTAGAGGGGGCGCCCCCTTTGCTTGGGGGGCAAGTCCCCCCTCCCTGGCCGCCGCCCCCCCTTTAGATCCCATCTAGAGGGGCCGGCCCCCCTTGCCCCTTCCCCTATAAATAGAGGGGTGAGGGGAGGGCTGCATACACAAGCCAAGGCGCAACCCCTCCCCTCCCCAACACCTCTCCTCCTCCGTACGAGCTTGGCGAAGCCCTGTCGGAGTGCTGCTTCTCCACCAACACCACGCCGTCGTGCTGCCGGTGGAGCTGTCTTCCTCAACCTCTCCTTCCTCCTTGCTGGATCAAGACGGAGGAGACGTCGCCCGTACCGTACGTGTGTTGAACGCGGAGGTGCTGTCCGTTCAGCACTTGGTCATCGGTGATCTGAATCACGTCGAGTACGACTCCATCATCACCGCACCCTCGAACGCTTCCGTACGCGATCTACAAGTGGTATGTAGATGCAAACTCACTCCCTTGACTCGTTGCTTAGATGAACTCATAGATGGATCTTGGTGAAACCGTAGGAAAAATTTTAATTTTCTGCAACGTTCCCCAACAGTAACGACTGCCACAGTCGAGATATTGGGCGGGGTACCATTGGATTGGGCTGGTGCGACCGAAGAAAACCCTCGTATGGGAGTAGGGATCCCCGCCCCGACAGCTATAACAACCATCAAATGGTGGAGGGAGATGGAGCAGTTATGCCGCCGGTGCTCACTGTCCAGATCTTGGCTCGTATGATGCTTGTTGCCGCCGCTAAGAGATGAAGAGAGGGGATAGTGAACGGTGAGAAAGGCGTGAGAGGATTTATGGCGTCGCTTCGAGAAATAACGTGGCATCTCAACCGCGTACCCTCCTAGCGGTCGCTCGGGCTTGGCTCGCTAAAAATGTCTATTCTCCATTCCTCCAGAGCGAGGCTTTGGCTTGCTTTGAGTTTCACGCGATCCTGACCCAGATTACGTAGACGATGAAACAGACAAAAACTAAAGTAATCTACATTTACGTGAATTCACAAACATAAATTAACGTAAACAACAACGTGATGGGCTGGGATTGGAGGGGGGAGGGGGAGGAGGGGCCCCATTAAAATCTGGGGGGAGAGGATTTAGTTTAGGCAGGTTAGGTAAGCTTTCGTACCCTTTTACGTAGATGTACCATTATTGCAAAAGCTGCCCTTTAGCCTGATCGAGAGGATGCTGGCAAGCAAACAGACCTTAATTGTACCACTAATCGAGTGGTACACACAGTTTGCAGTGAGGAGACGGCACAGGTTGTACAACCAGTCGCTGCTAGAGGAGCCTAGCCCGTGGTCAACTTGGGTCGTGCTGGCCTATTTCCGGCTTAAGCCGTCCACGTCACGCTTGGAAACTAGCAGGGGGACGGGACGGTGGGGCACGCACGTACGTACGTGGACGTGGATGGATCAGGAGACGCGTTGGCCAGAGATCGACGATGACATCTTCGTCTCCACCGCATCGACTGTTGGCAGCAGGCAGGCTTACCCCGTGCAACGACTGGTCCTGCATGCTAATTTGAAAACCAGGCAGAGCACGCTGGTGCCACTGGTGAAATACCAATTCCCCTGTGTGCGGCAGCGTGTTTCACTACGTACGGCGACTGCGACGTCGGCGGAGAGAGAGAGAGAGATTCCTTGCTTCCACGGATCCAGGGCTGTGCCTGCGCACGCGAGGGCCTATGTGGTGCGGTGGACGAGGCTAGGGCCACATGGCACGATGCTCAGTCTCCGTGTCCGCATCGCGTGGCGTGGCGTGGCAGCAATTAACCAGCTGGACGGATCGGTCTGGGCAATAACATTTCCGTCCTTTTCCACCGGCTCCGGGCCGTAGCAGGCCTCGCCCTCTGGCTGATCGCTCTCACTGCCTGCCATGCCATGCCCGTTGCTGCGTGATGTTTCAGTCCCCATGTCGTCGGTAAGATTGAGGTGGAAACTCAGCAGGTGTCCCCTCTCTCGATGGCCAGGCGACCCAACAGCAGCAGTAAAACTCTCCTGTGGCAGCGTTGTTTCTCACCGTGAAATTCTACTAAATGGCCGGGATGCATGGTAGTGGGAGGGACGTAGGGTACGTAGTACAAAACGGCGAGTAGCATGCAGTAAAGCTTGGGCATCGCTCCACATAACGTTCGTTCTGTGCTAGAAAACGGCCACGCATGGCCCTCCGCAGTAACCATGGCCACCAGTCACGTTCCCGCATACATCATCAGCAGCAGGACAAAGGAATGTGCCAAGAACAAGTTTGGTTGGCACCACCATCACCACAGCTATTACCATTACCATTACCTAGGCCAGGAATGTGCGGCCGCGTCAACAGTACAAGTCTGGCGCCTGTTCCCCGGCCGTACACAACCCCTTAACACACTAGCTCCCAAACCGACCCAAACGAAATTGACCACCCAGGCATAATACTATGACAGTATCCAGCCAGGGCCAGCGGTGCCTCCAAGCTCCGCATTGGCCAGGACTACTTTCTTGGAATCAAGACAGACAAGACCCCAAGAGCACAGCATCAGCTTACGCTGATGGCAACGCACATTAGCATGTGAGGGCGCATATGACGATGTCCCCCGGGCTCTGCACGTACGGCATCCACCAGTTTTTAATGGACGGCGACCGGCCGGCCGGCCGAGAGGGGCGTTGCGGTGGCTCTGGCCTCCAGGTGACCGGGTGCACCGCATCGATCATATCCTCGGATCCGTCCGTCACATGTGGAGACGGAGCGAGCGGCACGGGACGCGGTGGAGAGCCACGCCGCCATTGATCGGGCGGTACGGGCGCCGCATTGGCTAGGAGGTCGCAGAGCGCGAGGCACGGGAGACCTGCCAGCCCGGGCCGTGGCAATTAATCTGAATTTTCAGACCTGAAGCTCGTGGGCGAGGAGGGCGGCTGTTCTTCAGGGTTCTTCACGGACGTACGGCCGAACATGATCTGATTTGATCCCACAAAATACAAGGAGCAGGTGAATAGATCGGGGTCACCAACCATCCATCTAAAGGAGAAATGATGATCGGTTGCGTAGACCCTTCTTCGGCGAAATCATGTCGGTTTTCCTTGAAGAGAAGGACTGTTACTGCATGATCTACGAATCATTGGGTGTCAATTAGTGTTGGCATTCATTCAAGGGAGCTACTCCTACCACCACGAGAGACGGAGAGAGATATTTAGTGAACGTTAACGAACAGTTAGAGGCACTGGTACGAGAGTGGAGCGTACTTAAATGGTGCACATGGGGGCTCAACGGAAAGCACTTGTTATTGTCTTCTACTAACCTTAACAAACCATACTCATGGAACATTCATTGGGGTCGTTTCGTTTGACTTGCTAAAGGAATGGCTAGCCAATGGCCGAAAGACAGACGATGGATTGGAAGGATGAGTGTGGTTTCCATCTCTTTTGGACTCGGATAGAAAGAAGAAAAAAGTCCCTCCGTGAAGTACACCTGCTAGCGCATTTTAACGCCGCAACGAACAAAAAGTGCTTGCACTGGCAACAAATCATTGGATGCCTTGACGCCCACGTGGCCATAACACAGGAGGAAAGCCCTGCCATTGTCACGCCACTCTTGTTTTTCTTTCATAACGAGCGGAAAAAGATGCATATATCCTGGAGATCTCTGAATGAAAAACCTTCACAGAGAAGTGGCAGATAACATACGGAAGCAATGATAAGACCAGACCAAAAGGAGGATCATGTTGACCTGTTTCTGGGCTCAATGCAACACCCAAAACAATTTGCATTTCAGTGCTGCCACTCAAAGCAACTACTAGCAGGCAAGGCCGAAATGGAGCAGAAGAATCAAATTCTTTCCAGTAGCAGCGGCAAGTTAGCTGCTCAGTCAAGAATGTTGCTGGGCCTTACTTAGACAAGAGGAAATAGTCAAGGCATGCAACATATATACATGATTACATGCTACTGAATCCTGATCCCTCCCCTCGCCCCTCCCCAAATCCACCCCAATGCCTACCCTAAGCAGCTACCATAATTTTGCCTTCCTCATTTTCCAATACAGTAAGAACACAAGGTCCCAAGTACAAAATACAATCCGCACCGCAAGTAACATTCCTAGCTCACCTATCATCGCTGGTTAAGCCCTGATTATAGCGGCCATATCCTCTTCCGATGACGTTTCAGGTCTGACAATCTCTTCAGGCGAATCGTCCAGCAGATCGTCCTCAGCCTCCGGCTTTCTAGGCGGTTCAGTTTGGATCAATCTCCTTAGCTCCATCTCCAGTTCTTCCGCAACACTCTCATTTTTAGTAAGGAAAGCTTTAACGGCATCTTTACCATGGAACTGCTGTTCGTTGAAAGAATAGTACGCGCCCCCGGTCTTCTTAACAAGCTTGTGCTTTAACCCAAGATCGAAAAGCTCTGAGCTGCGGCATATTCCTTTTCCAAATTCCAGCTCAAACTGTGCAGTCCTGAACGGTGGGGCATGCTTGTTTTTCACAATCTTCACAGTAACCTGACTTCCTATAATCTGCACACAAAAATTCATTGTCATCATTTCCATGAGATTGTTAGATAAGAGCGTGTATTTTAGTTCAAGCCGCTCATCTCACATTAAGAGGAACCTAATCTGCAAGGTCAGTTATTTTATTTTACCCAGTGATGGCATGGCTTAATATTCAATTCACTGCATTGATAGCAAAAGACAAGCCGGGTTACATGTATCGCATGTCGAAATTCAGCACAATGAGACAATTAAAAAAAATGTCTCATGCAGAAATGACCCTCAAAAGAAGTCAGTTTTGAACACTAACACCGACTTGTTAAAAGCATCAGCCAATTTTCAAAAACAGCTAATGTTAAGGATATATGAATTAGTAAATTACCTCTTCACCTTTCTTTACCATACCAATTCGCCTGATGTTCAGGCGGACCGAGGCATAAAATTTAAGGGCATTTCCACCGGAAGTGACCTCTTGTGGCCCTCCAAATCCTCCCCCAAATGTCTGTACCTTAGACCTGATCTGCAACGTGTTCAAGGATACAAATTATTAAAAAAATCAAAATATGTGAAGACGAGAAGACTGGAGAGGTTATTGCAATGCCAAACATGGGAACTTTCAGGAAAAATGCAGGATGAATGCGCATAATAATGATGACCATCTCCAAATAATCATGCTCAACAAACAGAGGATCAAGAAGAACCAGTTGTGTTGCTCTAAAGAATGGAATGAAGTATAGTTTTAATGTTTCTTAATCTTCAAAGAAAAACATTTCCTAGCTTTAGCGGAATATCATTCTGGAAGTTTCCAGGTAATTATACCCGCAAGAAAAATTAAAATGGCTGTCAAAGACTTACTGACTTGCATCGATTAAATAAATCTAAATTCCAGTAGTTGATGAATAATTGCAAATTTGTGTGAGTTGTCTACTCACCATTGAGCCACTGAAGGAATCCTATGCCAACTTAGAAGCAAAAAACTCAAAGAAATGGCCATATAATTAAATACCTGATTAATAAATAGCAAAACTGTCTGGGATAGTGAAAGAGAATGGCTCAGCTTGCGAAGAGCTTGACTCATCAGTCTGGCTTGGAGAGCCACATGTGCATCACCCATCTCCCCATCAAGCTCGGTCTTGGGGACAAGAGCTGCTACCTGCACAATAGAATAAGATTGAGTAGTGTAAATAACTCTGAAACGAAGGAAGAATTTTGGTTATTAAGATGGAGTAGCATGTTTAAAGTATTAACTTGACAATGCACTAATTTGAGCAGTATTGCAGTCATGATTAAGTAGAAACTAATTCTGCTATGAAATAGAAAATCAGATGGGAGGGGCAGCGGTCAAGGTCTTACACTGTCAACAACAACAACATCAACAGAGCCACTTCGAATCAGCGTGTCTACAAGACTGAGTGCCTGCTCAGCAGAGTCTGGCTGAGAGAGAAGTAAGTTACCGGTGTCGACACCAATTGACTCTGCCAGAGTTGGATCCAAAGCATGCTCTGCATCTACAAATGCACAATAACCTAGAGACAAGGCAAACCAAAAAAGTAAAAATAGTTAAGTTGAATTTCGAAAACCACAGGACTATGCCTATAAACTTGAGTGCACTTAAACTAAGATTTAATTCCTTCAACAAGTTCAATTGTGCCAAGTAAAAGTTTATGGCTCATACTGAAACAAAGTAAATCCGGATTATGGAAGAGCTCCCATTCATGGACTCATAGTTGACTTATCTTCATATTACGTACTCTTATGCATAAAATTAAATTTTCGCCACATTCCATGCTTTAAGCATAAAAGAGCATGTATCATATCAGATGCAGACAGAAAGGTCCAAAATTAAATACACTGGATTACTAATGTACAGCAGAAATAATTTGGGAATTGACATCAAAAGAAAATTAGTGTGACAACTTCCATTTGTTCGAATAGTTTTTGGTTTAATAGGCAGGTTTGAGAAGCAACACGTGTACAAAACAGAATTAACAATACATCTTAAGGTTCACGTTATTAAGCAGTTGCAGGTTAGCAGAACCTTGATTGATGCATGCTACATCAACAGCAGTTGAGTAATATTGCTGAATCACCACCTGGTGAGTCCTATGCGGATATGCTACAAAGTCCACACTTACTTCCATAGACTGAAGGGGAACACAGAAGGGTGCCACTTTTCTCTAGTACTAGTAATTAGCCAATCACAAGAAAAGAAAAACAGAACATCACAAGGAAGTCAGATTCAAAGTTTTGGGCTTACCACCGCCGCTAAGCTTTTGTGCTTCTGCAATAACGTGAAGTGCAAGAGTTGTCTTTCCTGAAGCCTCTGGGCCGTACACCTCTATAACACGTCCCTGCAAAGAAAATGTCATGCCAATTTTACAAAACAAAATACATCATTGCAAGAAAACCATAAACAGTTGCTAAAAGATAACGCCATAAACGAGACTAGTGCCTAAAGTCAAATGTAAATGAACAATTTTGTGGTACCAAGCAGATTAAAAATTGCATAATCAGCATCAAAGAGCTTCCGCTCTGAAGAACATCTGTAACTGTATGGGAATGTGTACCTTTGGAAGCCCACCAATTCCCAGTGCCAGATCCAAAGAGAAAGATCCGGTAGACACAACAGGTACTTCTCTATGACCTTCAGAGCGGCCAAGCCACATTATTGCTCCTTTCCCAAACGAAGTTGTTATTTGATCAATGGCCTGATGTAAAGCCAAGTCTTTCTTTGACATATTCTCCTCACCGGAGTCGGTGCCACTTGACTTTGACTTCTTTTTGGCTAAGCATACAATAAGAGACAAATCAGTAAATGGTTCAGTATGTAGTAGTACGAGTGGAACATAGCATGCAGTGCAATACAGTAGTGCAGGTAACAGTAAGAAGTACTAGGAAATGATTCATTAGGTGGTAGCAAACTAGCAATAAAGCATAATGGAAGACAAATAAGTAATCATGCAACTGAATTTCCTAAAATTATATGTAGGTTCAAATATCAGTTTGAACAACAAAATTAAGCAGTTATAAATTGATCCACATATTGCAATGCTCAGAATACATGGCAGAATATTTGTATGAACATACGAAGAAATGATGTCTACAACCTTTAGATGCGAAATCTCGGCAATGAAAGGTAGAGCCACAGATCACCTGCCTATAGCTCTGCAGAAATATCAAAACATTAGCAACAACATCTCAGTGTTCCAGTGTCCGTAAACCATTGATTCTTATGAAATTGTCCCACATAAATCAGCATCCTTTTATAGCCCATTAGGGAGAGACAGTTGGTGAACTCTAATGCGCTATCGCGTTTCCTTCAGTAATTCTCTGGAAGCCTATCACGTGTGATACATTTGTTCCATTGATTTTATTAGTCCCTAACGGATACCAGCATACCAGAAAGGCGCTGCAAACAAACTCTTCAGGCCAACTAGACGGCTACAACTTGCGAGGATGAAAACTGCGTGGGGCTAATCGAGACTCAGAAAAGCAGCTGATGCATTTTCAGCACTCCATCACAGGTAATAAGTCTAAATAAAGCAGACAACATATTATCGCAAATTGCATTTTCAAACGGCAGGTGCAGAACAGGGGGTGATGATAGGATATACCTTAAAACAAATCGTTAAAAGAATAGTGATTAAAACGGCGCCATCTGGTGAAATACACTAAATTGAAGCGGGTTTACAGGCTCGCACGGTGGGAAATCGTGATTAAAACAGGAGAAATCGGGCCCCCCAAAAGGAACGCAACCGATCAAACTCCGAGGCCAGAGCAGGGCTCTGGCATCCGATCACTGCAGCGGAAGCATTGAGCCCGTCCGCTTTGGCTGCGCGCCCCCAACCCCCAACCCATCCGAAAATGAAAACAGAACACGCTTATTAGAGCGCACAGCGGAGAGGGCGGCAGCAGGGAGAGTTTCGACCTCGGGGCAGGAGGCGGAGGCGGTGGCGGCCGAGGCGGCGGAGGCGATGGCCCGCCGCAGCGACGCGCGCCTCAGGAGGGTCGCCATGGCGGCTCGGTGGTCTCCGTCCCCTGCAGCCGCGAGGGGAGGATTTGGGGAGGGAGGGGGGGGGCTAGGGTTTAGGGTTTTGCGCGCTCGGTTTTTTCTTTTTTGCTCAGTGTTTTCGGCCGCCTCCTCCTCCTTTTGTTTTGCGCCTCCGGTCTCTGCTCCCCGTTCTCGGGCGACGGGAACCGCGAGCGAGCGAGCGAGCGCCCCACTGCTGGCCCGCACACCATGGGGACCTACGACGACCAACGTGGGACCCGCTTGTCTGCGTCGACGAACTGCCCGAGACCTGTGTGGGCCATATCCACGGAAGGTTTTTTTTAGGCACAGTTAGGGCCTCTTTGATTCGTAGGATTTTAAAAATGTAGGAATAGGAAAAATATAGGGTTGGAGTGGCATGCCCACTTGAATCCTACAGGATTAGCAATGAGTGTTTGATGTCACAGAAAAAACAAAGGAATTGTAAAAAGAGGTTGGAGTGGATGTTAGGTTTCCTATGAAATGTAGTACAAAATATTCTATAGGAAAAATTTCTATGGAATCTAATCCTATGAACCAAAGGACCAACATAGAAAAAAATCTTAAGGATTTCAATCCTCTAGAAATTCTATAAAATTCCTTTGAATCAAAGAAGCCCTCAAAGTGGCGGAACAGCTTTGTTTTGCGCCTCCGGTCTCTGCTCCCCGTTCTCGGGCGACGGGAACCGCGAGCGAGCGAGCGAGCGCCCCACTGCTGGCCCGCACACCATGGGGACCTACGACGACCAACGTGGGACCCGCTTGTCTGCGTCGACGAACTGCCCGAGACCTGTGTGGGCCATATCCACGGAAGGTTTTTTTTTAGGCACAGTCAAAGTGGCGGAACAGCCGCTTTCTCTGGATTCGAAGGCCCAATAAGAGGCGGGAAAGATCTAACTAACCCATACGGTCCGGCCCGGCCCGTTCAGTACCTTCGTCTCCCTCGGCCTTGCCACTTCTCCCCGTGAGGTTTCCTACA